>NC_090892.1:54368708-54383708 GCF_036669925.1 Montipora capricornis | reverse complement strand
CGGTAGCAGAAAGCAGCGAAGGGCCAACTGCGTCCAAAAGCGATCGCACGGGCCGAAATCCCGGGATGACTCGTTTGGTACGACGCTCCAGCGCCGGTGTCTGGAGGTACTGCGTTTTTCTCTCTTGTTAAAACATTCCGTCAGCGCATGCGCAAATGTTCTGGCTCTTCGATACCTAGCCTACCAAAAAAAATTAACCTTCCGGTTTTGTTTTTTTTGTTTTTTTTTTACCAGCGATTGATATTTCAGTTGATTTTATAGGCATAAACGTAACGTTAGAACCGTGCGTGTCTGGTCTTGTCTCAGCCAGAGGCGAGAGATGGTTTCATGCAGACTGGGAAGCCTAAATTGCTCTGTTGTAAACATGGCAGTTCACGAGTGAAGTTGTCTCTCTGGCCTTTCTGTGGACGAATTCCAGGACCTACTGACACAATCTGGGCAAGTTTTGAAAGCTAAAACCTTCAATCGATGCGTTATTTTGTTGGTAGGACTGGGTGGCCCGACACTTATGAAAAAAACTATGAAATGAGAATCGGGAGTCTTCCCTTGTCATGGAATGGCAGAATTACCCAGAATTCTTTTTGGGCATGAGCGAGGCACTTTAAGAAGCACGAGACTGGCCCTCATCGAATGGCTGAAGCGCGGCCAGAGGAAATGATTTCTAACCAGATACTCAGGAGTAGGCCTGGTGTGTGCTGTTAACTTAGATTTTTGACTTCTGAACAAGTTTTTATCATAGAAAATTCGCGACAAAGTTGTGCTTTCATTCCGCTGTAATTCTCGTGTCAAAGAAACGGTATAATAATGTAAATAAGAGAATAACGATATTTATATTTGCAGATTACCTGTCCTCTTACTACGACAGTCAAGCTCTACATGTCTATGAAATAAGCGCATTGAAAATTTCCTCGTATGACTTGAAAAAAGTATGTTTTTTTTTTGTTTTTTTCTTTTCTTTTTGTTTTTTGAAAAAAGGGTTTTTCTGCTTATATGAAAAATACGTTTTCTCTTCCGTCCCCTTCTCATGCATGATCTTCGCGGAAATTACATTCTGTTCCTCAATAAACCTGGAACAACCAGTTATGGTCTTAGCTCTCTTTTTTCTTACGTACTAGCTAAGTTGCGGAATGCGCTACCTGATTTTATCCGTACCTATGAGTTTGCTGGTTTTAAAAGAGAATCCAGGGCCGCATTTTGTACAGCGGCTTTTCTTTTTAATGAACATATCTTTAAATATTATGTATTTAGTAGGTATCTGTATGTGCTATGTATTTTAGCTGTAAATGTAATGTCTCGAAGATATTAGCTGCTGTAGTTATTCGGCAAAAGCTTAGACTGTATGTATGTTACCTTTAGCAAGGCGCATGCGCACACTTTGTAATCTGCGACTCCAGTGCTTACCATATGACAGGTAAAATGACTTTTCTTTTGAATATATAAGCCATCTAATTCTTACGCTATATTGACAAGGGCGGTTTGGAGCTGTGAGTAGGCGTGGGATTTGTCACATATGGTTTAGGGGCCGACATATCTCTCCCTCAATGCCGTACCGGGAGGCAAGGTCGGTAGCAGAAAGCAGCGAAGGGCCAACTGCGTCCAAAAGCGATCGCACGGGCCGAAATCCCGGGATGACTCGTTTGGTACGACGCTCCAGCGCCGGTGTCTGGAGGTACTGCGTTTTTCTCTCTTGTTAAAACATTCCGTCAGCGCATGCGCAAATGTTCTGGCTCTTCGATACCTAGCCTACCAAAAAAAATTAACCTTCCGGTTTTGTTTTTTTTGTTTTTTTTTTTACCAGCGATTGATATTTCAGTTGATTTTATAGGCATAAACGTAACGTTAGAACCGTGCGTGTCTGGTCTTGTCTCAGCCAGAGGCGAGAGATGGTTTCATGCAGACTGGGAAGCCTAAATTGCTCTGTTGTAAACATGGCAGTTCACGAGTGAAGTTGTCTCTCTGGCCTTTCTGTGGACGAATTCCAGGACCTACTGACACAATCTGGGCAAGTTTTGAAAGCTAAAACCTTCAATCGATGCGTTATTTTGTTGGTAGGACTGGGTGGCCCGACACTTATGAAAAAAACTATGAAATGAGAATCGGGAGTCTTCCCTTGTCATGGAATGGCAGAATTACCCAGAATTCTTTTTGGGCATGAGCGAGGCACTTTAAGAAGCACGAGACTGGCCCTCATCGAATGGCTGAAGCGCGGCCAGAGGAAATGATTTCTAACCAGATACTCAGGAGTAGGCCTGGTGTGTGCTGTTAACTTAGATTTTTGACTTCTGAACAAGTTTTTATCATAGAAAATTCGCGACAAAGTTGTGCTTTCATTCCGCTGTAATTCTCGTGTCAAAGAAACGGTATAATAATGTAAATAAGAGAATAACGATATTTATATTTGCAGATTACCTGTCCTCTTACTACGACAGTCAAGCTCTACATGTCTATGAAATAAGCGCATTGAAAATTTCCTCGTATGATTTGAAAAAAGTATGTTTTTTTTGTTTTTTTCTTTTCTTTTTGTTTTTTGAAAAAAGGGTTTTTCTGCTTATATGAAAAATACGTTTTCTCTTCCGTCCCCTTCTCATGCATGATCTTCGCGGAAATTACATTCTGTTCCTCAATAAACCTGGAACAACCAGTTATGGTCTTAGCTCTCTTTTTTCTTACGTACTAGCTAAGTTGCGGAATGCGCTACCTGATTTTATCCGTACCTATGAGTTTGCTGGTTTTAAAAGAGAATCCAGGGCCGCATTTTGTACAGCGGCTTTTCTTTTAATGAACATATCTTTAAATATTATGTATTTAGTAGGTATCTGTATGTGCTATGTATTTTAGCTGTAAATGTAATGTCTCGAAGATATTAGCTGCTGTAGTTATTCGGCAAAAGCTTAGACTGTATGTATGTTACCTTTAGCAAGGCGCATGCGCACACTTTGTAATCTGCGACTCCAGTGCTTACCATATGACAGGTAAAATGACTTTTCTTTTGAATATATAAGCCATCTAATTCTTACGCTATATTGACAAGGGCGGTTTGGAGCTGTGAGTAGGCGTGGGATTTGTCACATATGGTTTAGGGGCCGACATATCTCTCCCTCAATGCCGTACCGGGAGGCAAGGTCGGTAGCAGAAAGCAGCGAAGGGCCAACTGCGTCCAAAAGCGATCGCACGGGCCGAAATCCCGGGATGACTCGTTTGGTACGACGCTCCAGCGCCGGTGTCTGGAGGTACTGCGTTTTTCTCTCTTGTTAAAACATTCCGTCAGCGCATGCGCAAATGTTCTGGCTCTTCGATACCTAGCCTACCAAAAAAAATTAACCTTCCGGTTTTGTTTTTTTTGTTTTTTTTTTACCAGCGATTGATATTTCAGTTGATTTTATAGGCATAAACGTAACGTTAGAACCGTGCGTGTCTGGTCTTGTCTCAGCCAGAGGCGAGAGATGGTTTCATGCAGACTGGGAAGCCTAAATTGCTCTGTTGTAAACATGGCAGTTCACGAGTGAAGTTGTCTCTCTGGCCTTTCTGTGGACGAATTCCAGGACCTACTGACACAATCTGGGCAAGTTTTGAAAGCTAAAACCTTCAATCGATGCGTTATTTTGTTGGTAGGACTGGGTGGCCCGACACTTATGAAAAAAACTATGAAATGAGAATCGGGAGTCTTCCCTTGTCATGGAATGGCAGAATTACCCAGAATTCTTTTTGGGCATGAGCGAGGCACTTTAAGAAGCACGAGACTGGCCCTCATCGAATGGCTGAAGCGCGGCCAGAGGAAATGATTTCTAACCAGATACTCAGGAGTAGGCCTGGTGTGTGCTGTTAACTTAGATTTTTGACTTCTGAACAAGTTTTTATCATAGAAAATTCGCGACAAAGTTGTGCTTTCATTCCGCTGTAATTCTCGTGTCAAAGAAACGGTATAATAATGTAAATAAGAGAATAACGATATTTATATTTGCAGATTACCTGTCCTCTTACTACGACAGTCAAGCTCTACATGTCTATGAAATAAGCGCATTGAAAATTTCCTCGTATGATTTGAAAAAAGTATGTTTTTTTTTGTTTTTTCTTTTCTTTTTGTTTTTTGAAAAAAGGGTTTTTCTGCTTATATGAAAAATACGTTTTCTCTTCCGTCCCCTTCTCATGCATGATCTTCGCGGAAATTACATTCTGTTCCTCAATAAACCTGGAACAACCAGTTATGGTCTTAGCTCTCTTTTTTCTTACGTACTAGCTAAGTTGCGGAATGCGCTACCTGATTTTATCCGTACCTATGAGTTTGCTGGTTTTAAAAGAGAATCCAGGGCCGCATTTTGTACAGCGGCTTTTCTTTTTAATGAACATATCTTTAAATATTATGTATTTAGTAGGTATCTGTATGTGCTATGTATTTTAGCTGTAAATGTAATGTCTCGAAGATATTAGCTGCTGTAGTTATTCGGCAAAAGCTTAGACTGTATGTATGTTACCTTTAGCAAGGCGCATGCGCACACTTTGTAATCTGCGACTCCAGTGCTTACCATATGACAGGTAAAATGACTTTTCTTTTGAATATATAAGCCATCTAATTCTTACGCTATATTGACAAGGGCGGTTTGGAGCTGTGAGTAGGCGTGGGATTTGTCACATATGGTTTAGGGGCCGACATATCTCTCCCTCAATGCCGTACCGGGAGGCAAGGTCGGTAGCAGAAAGCAGCGAAGGGCCAACTGCGTCCAAAAGCGATCGCACGGGCCGAAATCCCGGGATGACTCGTTTGGTACGACGCTCCAGCGCCGGTGTCTGGAGGTACTGCGTTTTTCTCTCTTGTTAAAACATTCCGTCAGCGCATGCGCAAATGTTCTGGCTCTTCGATACCTAGCCTACCAAAAAAAATTAACCTTCCGGTTTTGTTTTTTTTTTTTTTTTTTTACCAGCGATTGATATTTCAGTTGATTTTATAGGCATAAACGTAACGTTAGAACCGTGCGTGTCTGGTCTTGTCTCAGCCAGAGGCGAGAGATGGTTTCATGCAGACTGGGAAGCCTAAATTGCTCTGTTGTAAACATGGCAGTTCACGAGTGAAGTTGTCTCTCTGGCCTTTCTGTGGACGAATTCCAGGACCTACTGACACAATCTGGGCAAGTTTTGAAAGCTAAAACCTTCAATCGATGCGTTATTTTGTTGGTAGGACTGGGTGGCCCGACACTTATGAAAAAAACTATGAAATGAGAATCGGGAGTCTTCCCTTGTCATGGAATGGCAGAATTACCCAGAATTCTTTTTGGGCATGAGCGAGGCACTTTAAGAAGCACGAGACTGGCCCTCATCGAATGGCTGAAGCGCGGCCAGAGGAAATGATTTCTAACCAGATACTCAGGAGTAGGCCTGGTGTGTGCTGTTAACTTAGATTTTTGACTTCTGAACAAGTTTTTATCATAGAAAATTCGCGACAAAGTTGTGCTTTCATTCCGCTGTAATTCTCGTGTCAAAGAAACGGTATAATAATGTAAATAAGAGAATAACGATATTTATATTTGCAGATTACCTGTCCTCTTACTACGACAGTCAAGCTCTACATGTCTATGAAATAAGCGCATTGAAAATTTCCTCGTATGATTTGAAAAAGTATGTTTTTTTTTTGTTTTTTTCTTTTATTTTTGTTTTTTGAAAAAAGGGTTTTTCAGCTTATATGAAAATTACGTTTTCTCTTCCGTCCCCTCTTATGCATGATCTTCGCGGAAATTACATTCTGTTCCTCAATAAACCTGGAACAACCAGTTATGGTCTTAGCTCTCTTTTTTCTTACGTACTAGCTAAGTTGCGGAATGCGCTACCTGATTTTATCCGTACCTATGAGTTTGCTGGTTTTAAAAGAGAATCCAGGGCCGCATTTTGTACAGCGGCTTTTCTTTTTAATGAACATATCTTTAAATATTATGTATTTAGTAGGTATCTGTATGTGCTATGTATTTTAGCTGTAAATGTAATGTCTCGAAGATATTAGCTGCTGTAGTTATTCGGCAAAAGCTTAGACTGTATGTATGTTACCTTTAGCAAGGCGCATGCGCACACTTTGTAATCTGCGACTCCAGTGCTTACCATATGACAGGTAAAATGACTTTTCTTTTGAATATATAAGCCATCTAATTCTTACGCTATATTGACAAGGGCGGTTTGGAGCTGTGAGTAGGCGTGGGATTTGTCACATATGGTTTAGGGGCCGACATATCTCTCCCTCAATGCCGTACCGGGAGGCAAGGTCGGTAGCAGAAAGCAGCGAAGGGCCAACTGCGTCCAAAAGCGATCGCACGGGCCGAAATCCCGGGATGACTCGTTTGGTACGACGCTCCAGCGCCGGTGTCTGGAGGTACTGCGTTTTTCTCTATTTTTAAACAATTCCGTCAGCGCATGCGCAAATGTTCTGGCTCTTCGATACCTAGCCTACCAAAAAAAATTAACCTTCCGGTTTTGTTTTTTTTGTTTTTTTTTTACCAGCGATTGATATTTCAGTTGATTTTATAGGCATAAACGTAACGTTAGAACCGTGCGTGTCTGGTCTTGTCTCAGCCAGAGGCGAGAGATGGTTTCATGCAGACTGGGAAGCCTAAATTGCTCTGTTGTAAACATGGCAGTTCACGAGTGAAGTTGTCTCTCTGGCCTTTCTGTGGACGAATTCCAGGACCTACTGACACAATCTGGGCAAGTTTTGAAAGCTAAAACCTTCAATCGATGCGTTATTTTGTTGGTAGGACTGGGTGGCCCGACACTTATGAAAAAAACTATGAAATGAGAATCGGGAGTCTTCCCTTGTCATGGAATGGCAGAATTACCCAGAATTCTTTTTGGGCATGAGCGAGGCACTTTAAGAAGCACGAGACTGGCCCTCATCGAATGGCTGAAGCGCGGCCAGAGGAAATGATTTCTAACCAGATACTCAGGAGTAGGCCTGGTGTGTGCTGTTAACTTAGATTTTTGACTTCTGAACAAGTTTTTATCATAGAAAATTCGCGACAAAGTTGTGCTTTCATTCCGCTGTAATTCTCGTGTCAAAGAAACGGTATAATAATGTAAATAAGAGAATAACGATATTTATATTTGCAGATTACCTGTCCTCTTACTACGACAGTCAAGCTCTACATGTCTATGAAATAAGCGCATTGAAAATTTCCTCGTATGATTTGAAAAAAGTATGTTTTTTTTTGTTTTTTTCTTTTCTTTTTGTTTTTTGAAAAAAGGGTTTTTCTGCTTATATGAAAAATACGTTTTCTCTTCCGTCCCCTTCTCATGCATGATCTTCGCGGAAATTACATTCTGTTCCTCAATAAACCTGGAACAACCAGTTATGGTCTTAGCTCTCTTTTTTCTTACGTACTAGCTAAGTTGCGGAATGCGCTACCTGATTTTATCCGTACCTATGAGTTTGCTGGTTTTAAAAGAGAATCCAGGGCCGCATTTTGTACAGCGGCTTTTCTTTTAATGAACATATCTTTAAATATTATGTATTTAGTAGGTATCTGTATGTGCTATGTATTTTAGCTGTAAATGTAATGTCTCGAAGATATTAGCTGCTGTAGTTATTCGGCAAAAGCTTAGACTGTATGTATGTTACCTTTAGCAAGGCGCATGCGCACACTTTGTAATCTGCGACTCCAGTGCTTACCATATGACAGGTAAAATGACTTTTCTTTTGAATATATAAGCCATCTAATTCTTACGCTATATTGACAAGGGCGGTTTGGAGCTGTGAGTAGGCGTGGGATTTGTCACATATGGTTTAGGGGCCGACATATCTCTCCCTCAATGCCGTACCGGGAGGCAAGGTCGGTAGCAGAAAGCAGCGAAGGGCCAACTGCGTCCAAAAGCGATCGCACGGGCCGAAATCCCGGGATGACTCGTTTGGTACGACGCTCCAGCGCCGGTGTCTGGAGGTACTGCGTTTTTCTCTCTTGTTAAAACATTCCGTCAGCGCATGCGCAAATGTTCTGGCTCTTCGATACCTAGCCTACCAAAAAAATTAACCTTCCGGTTTTGTTTTTTTTGTTTTTTTTTACCAGCGATTGATATTTCAGTTGATTTTATAGGCATAAACGTAACGTTAGAACCGTGCGTGTCTGGTCTTGTCTCAGCCAGAGGCGAGAGATGGTTTCATGCAGACTGGGAAGCCTAAATTGCTCTGTTGTAAACATGGCAGTTCACGAGTGAAGTTGTCTCTCTGGCCTTTCTGTGGACGAATTCCAGGACCTACTGACACAATCTGGGCAAGTTTTGAAAGCTAAAACCTTCAATCGATGCGTTATTTTGTTGGTAGGACTGGGTGGCCCGACACTTATGAAAAAAACTATGAAATGAGAATCGGGAGTCTTCCCTTGTCATGGAATGGCAGAATTACCCAGAATTCTTTTTGGGCATGAGCGAGGCACTTTAAGAAGCACGAGACTGGCCCTCATCGAATGGCTGAAGCGCGGCCAGAGGAAATGATTTCTAACCAGATACTCAGGAGTAGGCCTGGTGTGTGCTGTTAACTTAGATTTTTGACTTCTGAACAAGTTTTTATCATAGAAAATTCGCGACAAAGTTGTGCTTTCATTCCGCTGTAATTCTCGTGTCAAAGAAACGGTATAATAATGTAAATAAGAGAATAACGATATTTATATTTGCAGATTACCTGTCCTCTTACTACGACAGTCAAGCTCTACATGTCTATGAAATAAGCGCATTGAAAATTTCCTCGTATGATTTGAAAAAAGTATGTTTTTTTTGTTTTTTTCTTTTCTTTTTGTTTTTTGAAAAAAGGGTTTTTCTGCTTATATGAAAAATACGTTTTCTCTTCCGTCCCCTTCTCATGCATGATCTTCGCGGAAATTACATTCTGTTCCTCAATAAACCTGGAACAACCAGTTATGGTCTTAGCTCTCTTTTTTCTTACGTACTAGCTAAGTTGCGGAATGCGCTACCTGATTTTATCCGTACCTATGAGTTTGCTGGTTTTAAAAGAGAATCCAGGGCCGCATTTTGTACAGCGGCTTTTCTTTTTAATGAACATATCTTTAAATATTATGTATTTAGTAGGTATCTGTATGTGCTATGTATTTTAGCTGTAAATGTAATGTCTCGAAGATATTAGCTGCTGTAGTTATTCGGCAAAAGCTTAGACTGTATGTATGTTACCTTTAGCAAGGCGCATGCGCACACTTTGTAATCTGCGACTCCAGTGCTTACCATATGACAGGTAAAATGACTTTTCTTTTGAATATATAAGCCATCTAATTCTTACGCTATATTGACAAGGGCGGTTTGGAGCTGTGAGTAGGCGTGGGATTTGTCACATATGGTTTAGGGGCCGACATATAGCTCCCTCAATGCCGTACCGGGAGGCAAGGTCGGTAGCAGAAAGCAGCGAAGGGCCAACTGCGTCCAAAAGCGATCGCACGGGCCGAAATCCCGGGATGACTCGTTTGGTACGACGCTCCAGCGCCGGTGTCTGGAGGTACTGCGTTTTTCTCTCTTGTTAAAACATTCCGTCAGCGCATGCGCAAATGTTCTGGCTCTTCGATACCTAGCCTACCAAAAAAATTAACCTTCCGGTTTGTTTTTTTTGTTTTTTTTTTACCAGCGATTGATATTTCAGTTGATTTTATAGGCATAAACGTAACGTTAGAACCGTGCGTGTCTGGTCTTGTCTCAGCCAGAGGCGAGAGATGGTTTCATGCAGACTGGGAAGCCTAAATTGCTCTGTTGTAAACATGGCAGTTCACGAGTGAAGTTGTCTCTCTGGCCTTTCTGTGGACGAATTCCAGGACCTACTGACACAATCTGGGCAAGTTTTGAAAGCTAAAACCTTCAATCGATGCGTTATTTTGTTGGTAGGACTGGGTGGCCCGACACTTATGAAAAAAACTATGAAATGAGAATCGGGAGTCTTCCCTTGTCATGGAATGGCAGAATTACCCAGAATTCTTTTTGGGCATGAGCGAGGCACTTTAAGAAGCACGAGACTGGCCCTCATCGAATGGCTGAAGCGCGGCCAGAGGAAATGATTTCTAACCAGATACTCAGGAGTAGGCCTGGTGTGTGCTGTTAACTTAGATTTTTGACTTCTGAACAAGTTTTTATCATAGAAAATTCGCGACAAAGTTGTGCTTTCATTCCGCTGTAATTCTCGTGTCAAAGAAACGGTATAATAATGTAAATAAGAGAATAACGATATTTATATTTGCAGATTACCTGTCCTCTTACTACGACAGTCAAGCTCTACATGTCTATGAAATAAGCGCATTGAAAATTTCCTCGTATGATTTGAAAAAAGTATGTTTTTTTTGTTTTTTTTTCTTTTTTTTTGTTTTTTGAAAAAAGGGTTTTTCTGCTTATATGAAAAATACGTTTTCTCTTCCGTCCCCTTCTCATGCATGATCTTCGCGGAAATTACATTCTGTTCCTCAATAAACCTGGAACAACCAGTTATGGTCTTAGCTCTCTTTTTTCTTACGTACTAGCTAAGTTGCGGAATGCGCTACCTGATTTTATCCGTACCTATGAGTTTGCTGGTTTTAAAAGAGAATCCGGGCCGCATTTTGTACAGCGGCTTTTCTTTTAATGAACATATCTTTAAATATTATGTATTTAGTAGGTATCTGTATGTGCTATGTATTTTAGCTGTAAATGTAATGTCTCGAAGATATTAGCTGCTGTAGTTATTCGGCAAAAGCTTAGACTGTATGTATGTTACCTTTAGCAAGGCGCATGCGCACACTTTGTAATCGGCGACTCCAGTGCTTACCATATGACAGGTAAAATGAGTTTTATATTGAATATATAAGGCATCTAATTCTTACGCTATATTGACAAGGGCGGTTTGGAGCTGTGAGTAGGCGTGGGATTTGTCACATATGGGTTAGGGGCCGACATATCTCTCCCTCAATGCCGTACCGGGAGGCAAGGTCGGTAGCAGAAAGCAGCGAAGGGCCAACTGCGTCCAAAAGCGATCGCACGGGCCGAAATCCCGGATGACTCGTTTGATACGACGCTCCAGCGCCGGTGTCTGGAGGTACTGCGTTTTTCTCTCTTGTTAAAACATTCGTCAGCGCATGCGCAAATGTTCTGGCTCTTCGATACCTAGCCTACCAAAAAAAATAACCTTCCGGTTTTGTTTTTTTGTTTTTTTTTTTACCACGATTGATATTTCAGTTGATTTTATAGGCATAAACGTAACGTTAGAACCGTGCGTGTCTGGTCTTGTCTCAGCCAGAGGCGAGAGATGGTTTCATGCAGACTGGGAAGCCTAAATTGCTCTGTTGTAAACATGGCAGTTCACGAGTGAAGTTGTCTCTCTGGCCTTTCTGTGGACGAATTCCAGGACCTACTGACACAATCTGGGCAAGTTTTGAAAGCTAAAACCTTCAATCGATGCGTTATTTTGTTGGTAGGACTGGGTGGCCCGACACTTATGAAAAAAACTATGAAATGAGAATCGGGAGTCTTCCCTTGTCATGGAATGGCAGAATTACCCAGAATTCTTTTTGGGCATGAGCGAGGCACTTTAAGAAGCACGAGACTGGCCCTCATCGAATGGCTGAAGCGCGGCCAGAGGAAATGATTTCTAACCAGATACTCAGGAGTAGGCCTGGTGTGTGCTGTTTACTTAGATTTTTGACTTCTGAACAAGTTTTTATCATAGAAAATTCGCGACAAAGTTGTGCTTTCATTCCGCTGTAATTCTCGTGTCAAAGAAACGGTATAATAATGTAAATAAGAGAATAACGATATTTATATTTGCAGATTACCTGTCCTCTTACTACGACAGTCAAGCTCGACACGGCCATGAAACAACCGCATTGAAAACTTCCCCGGATGATTTGAAAAAAGTATGTTTTTTTTTTGTTTTTTTCTTTTCTTTTTGTTTTTTGAAAAAGGGTTTTTCTGCTTATATGAAAAATACGTTTTCTCTTCCGTCCCCTTCTCATGCATGATCTTCGCGGAAATTACATTCTGTTCCTCAATAAACCTGGAACAACCAGTTATGGTCTTAGCTCTTTTTTCTTACGTACTAGCTAAGTTGCGGAATGCGCTACCTGATTTTATCCGTACCTATGAGTTTGCTGGTTTTAAAAGAGAATCCAGGGCCGCATTTTGTACAGCGGCTTTTCTTTTTAATGAACATATCTTTAAATATTATGTATTTAGTAGGTATCTGTATGTGCTATGTATTTTAGCTGTAAATGTAATGTCTCGAAGATATTAGCTGCTGTAGTTATTCGGCAAAAGCTTAGACTGTATGTATGTTACCTTTAGCAAGGCGCATGCGCACACTTTGTAATCTGCGACTCCAGTGCTTACCATATGACAGGTAAAATGACTTTTCTTTTGAATATATAAGCCATCTAATTCTTACGCTATATTGACAAGGGCGGTTTGGAGCTGTGAGTAGGCGTGGGATTTGTCACATATGGTTTAGGGGCCGACATATCTCTCCCTCAATGCCGTACCGGGAGGCAAGGTCGGTAGCAGAAAGCAGCGAAGGGCCAACTGCGTCCAAAAGCGATCGCACGGGCCGAAATCCCGGGATGACTCGTTTGGTACGACGCTCCAGCGCCGGTGTCTGGAGGTACTGCGTTTTTTCTCTCTTGTTAAAAACATTCCGTCAGCGCATGCGCAAATGTTCTGGCTTCGATACCTAGCCTACCAAAAAAAATTAACCTTCCGGTTTTGTTTTTTTTTTTTTTTTTTACCAGCGATTGATATTTCAGTTGATTTTATAGGCATAAACGTAACGTTAGAACCGTGCGTGTCTGGTCTTGTCTCAGCCAGAGGCGAGAGATGGTTTCATGCAGACTGGGAAGCCTAAATTGCTCTGTTGTAAACATGGCAGTTCACGAGTGAAGTTGTCTCTCTGGCCTTTCTGTGGACGAATTCCAGGACCTACTGACACAATCTGGGCAAGTTTTGAAAGCTAAAACCTTCAATCGATGCGTTATTTTGTTGGTAAGGACTGGGTGGCCCGACACTTATGAAAAAAACTATGAAATGAGAATCGGGAGTCTCCCTTGTCATGGAATGGCAGAATTACCCAGAATTCTTTTTGGGCATGAGCGAGGCACTTTAAGAAGCACGAGACTGGCCTCATCGAATGGCTGAAGCGCGGCCAGAGGAAATGATTTCTAACCAGATACTCAGGAGTAGGCCTGGTGTGTGCTGTTAACTTAGATTTTTGACTTCTGAACAAGTTTTTATCATAGAAAATTCGCGACAAAGTTGTGCTTTCATTCCGCTGTAATTCTCGTGTCAAAGAAACGGTATAATAATGTAAATAAGAGAATAACGATATTTATATTTGCAGATTACCTGTCCTCTGACTACGAAAGTCAATCTCTACATGGCGATGCAATAAGCGCATTGAAAATTTCCTCGTATGATTTGAAAAAAGTATGTTTTTTGTTTTTTTCTTTTCTTTTTGTTTTTTGAAAAAAGGGTTTTTTCTGCTTATATGAAAAATACGTTTTCTCTTCCGTCCCCTTCTCATGCATGATCTTCGCGGACAATTACATTCTGTTCCTCAATAAACCTGGAACAACCAGTTATGGTCTTAGCTCTCTTTTTCTTACGTACTAGCTAAGTTGCGGAATGCGCTACCTGATTTTATC
This sequence comes from Montipora capricornis, assembly GCF_036669925.1. Classification (NCBI taxonomy): domain Eukaryota; kingdom Metazoa; phylum Cnidaria; class Anthozoa; order Scleractinia; family Acroporidae; genus Montipora; species Montipora capricornis. The sequence continues at coordinate 54,370,086 of NC_090892.1, read as the reverse complement.
CGTACCTATGAGTTTGCTGGTTTTAAAAGAGAATCCAGGGCCGACATTTTGTACAGCGGCTTTTCTTTTTAATGAACATATCTTAAATATTATGTATTTAGTAGGTATCTGTATGTGCTATGTATTTTAGCTGAAATGTAATGTCTCGAAGATATTAGCTGCTGTAGTTATTCGGCAAAAGCTTAGACTGTATGTATGTTACCTTTAGCAAGGCGCATGCGCACACTTTGTAATCTGCGACTCCAGTGCTTACCATATGACAGGTAAAATGACTTTTCTTTTGAATAATAAGCCATCTAATTCTTACGCTATATTGACAAGGCGGTTTGGAGCTGTGAGTAGGCGTGGGATTTGTCACATATGGTTTAGGGGCCGACATATCTCTCCCTCAATGCCGTACCGGGAGGCAAGGGCGGTAGCAGAAAGCAGCGAAGGGCCAACTGCGTCCACCAGCGATCGCACGGGCCGAAATCCCGGGATGACTCGTTTGGTACGACGCTCCAGCGCCGGTGTCTTGAGGTACTGCGTTTTTCTCTCTTGTTCAAACATTACGTCAGCGCATGCGCAAATGTTCTGGCTCTTCGATACCTAGCCTACCAAAAAAATTAACCTTCCGGTTTTGTTTTTTTTGTTTTTTTTTTACCAGCGATTGATATTTCAGTTGATTTTATAGGCATAACGTAACGTTAGAACCGTGCGTGTCTGGTCTTGTCTCAGCCAGAGAGAGAGATGGTTTCATGCAGACTGGGAAGCCTAAATTGCTCTGTTGTAAACTGGCAGTTCACGAGTGAAGTTGTCTCTCTGGCATTTCTGTGGACGAATTCCAGGACCTACTGACACAATCTGGGCAAGTTTTGAAAGCTAAAACCTTCAATCGATGCGTTATTTTGTTGGTAGGACTGGGTGGCCCGACACTTATGAAAAAAACTATGAAATGAGAATCGGGAGTCTTCCTTGTCATGGAATGGCAGAATTACCCAGAATTCTTTTGGGCATGGAGCGAGGCACTTTAAGAAGCACGAGACTGGCCCTCATCGAATGGCTGAAGCGCGGCCAGAGGAAATGATTCTAACCAGATACTCAGGAGTAGGCCTGGTGTGTGCTGTTAACTTAGATTTTTGACTTCTGAACAATTTTTATCATAGAAAATTCGCGACAAAGTTGTGCTTCTCATTCCGCTGTAATTCTCGTGTCAAAGAAACGTTAGAATAATGTAAATAAGAGAATAACGATATTTATATTTGCAGATTACCTGTCCCTTACTACGACAGTCAAGCTCTACATGTCTATGAAATAAGCGCAATTGAAATTTTCCTCGTATGATTTGAAAAAAGTATGTTTTTTTTTTGTTTTTTTCTTTTCTTTTTGTTTTTTGAAA
>NC_090892.1:54366656-54368608 GCF_036669925.1 Montipora capricornis | reverse complement strand
CCCCAATGTATGGTAGCCTTTTTCATCTTCGGTTTTATTTCCTCCTCCCCATCCCACGTCTCCAAATCTAAGCTGTTTGACTGGAAGAGTGGACTTGTCAGTAAGCAGACCGCTGTCTACACGCCAATTTGCGTCATTTTTGTCACAATTACAATTTTTTTTTTCCTTTACATGACATATTCATCCCGCATGCACATTTCCCACTTCCAGGTGTTGCTCCGCCCCAGTACGTCATTTTGTTTGAATCTCGGGATACCCACCACCCAAGGGATCTTTACTGGAATTAAACCGTAATCTAGAGTGATAACACTCGTACTTGATAAACTGTTCGCAGTGTGCTGAGACTCTCGTGAGCAATCACCAGTTGGGACAAATTCACTCCAGTGTAATTAATGTCACGTGAGTAACACCCAGGCGCATTGCACCCATCCACCAATGTTTTATTCTCACTGTTGTGAATGATGACTGTCACACCAATTCCATTCTTGTCAGTCATGTTACAGATGACATTAAAAGGCGCTGATTTTCCTTTACCATCAGGATCGATTAAGTGAGCTCCACTCTCTGCTGCAGGATGCAGTTGTTTTAAATGGCTACAAGATTTTGCTGAGGAGGAGAGATCATAAAATACCAAAGACATGTCAGACATCCCCTACTCGCAACTGCTTGATTTATATTCGGTGATTTCATCGGCACAAAAAGGCAAGCACTCCTGAGATAATCTGTTCATTTCTTTAGTAAGGAGTTTCTTAACCCATTTTAGATGTCATGCAGTTTTAGCAATGTGTGATTTAAGTCTGAGTGTTACTGCCAAAATTATATTGGTTTTTCGTATTTCCTTTTTTGCTTTTGTAACCTTCATTGAATTATTATCTTACGGTTTTTGTGGTTTTTGCTACGGACGTGACATTTGCCCAGGTACGATCGAGAATCAAGGAAATCTATTGTCCTTTGTATTTAGTTAGTGTTTCTCTTGATAGTGTTCAGGAAAATAGGTAGTGCTAGTCAACGTGTTAAGATCGAGACGTAGGTTCATAGTTAACGCTGCTAGATATTGCTTCACTCCAAGCTGTAACGTCTCATCGCCTCGCTTGGAATAAACATTGCCTACATTCAACCGTTGTAAATTTTGTCGTGACAAAACCGTTTTTTAACCGCGTTAAGAAGCTCTGACAATATAGGACCAAGGGATCGACAGTAACTTACTTCTGCTCTCAACTAGCTCTCTCAACCGAGTCCAAATAGATGGATACAGTTCACGTGACAAAATTACAACCAAGCAGAAATTTTTCTTTTGCTTCAAGTGGAAGCCAGTGACAATTTTCGTGACATTTTGAAGTAGTGAGCACGTTAGTCGAATTTGTGTGTCGATGAAACTTTTTTGTTTTTCAATTTTCGAGTAAATGAGCACTTAAATTTCACATGCAAACATAAACACAATGCCAAATTTTACTACATTCATTATTTTTTTGACTGTATCCTTTTCGATTCAATGAGCAATTTAGAAATTTCTTAGAAGTTAAGAATTTTTTCCTAAAATTGTTTCGCAATTTTGTTATATCTGTGGCTTAGTTATTTGTGGTAAATTTAACAGCATAAGAAATTTGCAGTCCATTCTCTTTCCAACATTGCGGTCTCTGTTATCTTATTAAGCGTTTCACTTGCACATTAAAATCAGCACTTTTGTAATTTACCCATCTCGCAATGAATTCCGGCAAAGGAACTGTTGGTACAAAGGCACCGAAATCCTTTTCTAGTAAATCCAGCTTGACAAGTTCCACCATTTAGACACGGTCTGCTGCTGCAGGGATTCTGAAACAAAAGACCAACGCTACGGGTAAGAAACCCGGGAATATTCAAACTGCTTCGTAAGTCATATCCCGGAAAACGAAGCTGAGGAATAAGTGAATGATTGCTTATTGATTCAGTGTTTTTAAGTATACGCTCAAGAA
>NC_090892.1:54351656-54356656 GCF_036669925.1 Montipora capricornis | reverse complement strand
AATTTAGGAACGGTTGTAGCGACGCTTCCGGTGATTGGTTGTCGTGAAAAACTTGTTTTCATGGCGGCATTTCGTTACCAGCTCAGATTTCTTGTTCAACAGAAAGGCGTTTTTTGCGCTCAAGATGCAAAGTTTTTCAGATAAACACAGGTTGCAGCGAGAAGGGTTGCAATTGTACGCTTTTGCTCTTTTTATGATGCGCCAGTTGATTGCGTAGTCGATGTTTTTGTCCTTTAAGTCCCAGATGTGCTTTGAAAGTACAGTGTCGTGTGAGTGTTTTTTTGTCATTGAAAGAAAGCTTGTGGTTGTTGTACCGTGTTTTGAATTCGTTTTCCGTCATGCCAATGTAGGATCTTGAGTTACCGGAAGTTGTTGTGACAGTAGCTTGGTAGATAATGTTGCTGGTTAGGCACGCACCGTCGAGAGGGCAAAGGTTTTTGTTTCTACAACTGCATTTCTTCTCACTGGAGGTTTCGTTGCACTCATTCAGGATCTTCTGATTGTGGCTTTTGATTATGTTAGCCATGTTTGTAGTGCAGCTGTAGCTGACCTTGAGGTTGTTTCTATTGAATATTTTGTGGAGATTGTGTGACTTTGGGAAATGTTTGTTTATCAGGCAAAGGAATGATTTAGCGATGTTGGTTCGAACATTCTGGCTGTGTGGTGGGTTAAACCATATGATTTTTCTTGACCTGATTCTGGATTTTGCTCTTCCTTGGTTTTGATTTTGATTTGCAACAAAGAACGAATCCATCCATTATGTTGCAATCAAAATCAATATATATATATATATATATCCGATGTACGTCCTGTTCCCGTGGTTAACCAATAACTTCACTGATTGCTCTGTTACCAGCACCCGACTAGTAACCAGGGGGACGTGAGTTCGATTCCCACTCACGGTATAACATGTTTTTCATTCTAGATGGATCAGTTAGTAGTTCGCAGTCGCTATTTTTACACTCAAATCTCTTAACATTTGTAGCAAAGCGATGTGTATCCTTCGGGTCCTACTAGATTGTGACTACATTGTTGGATTTCCAGCCTTGTTGTATATAACTGCACATATAAATAAAGACATAAGGCAAAGATCAGCTGTCGCTACTCCGAGTTTTACGCCAGTTGGCGATCTTCAGGCAACTGACAGGTCAAAGTTATTATAAGCTCATATCAACAAAGGTGACATCTAAAACAATAGAGAAGAATAATAATGAAGCACAAAAAGTATCTTACAATGAAGAGAAAGCTCGCGTTTTATTGGCTAATCGTGTTGTTTACCATGACAACACCTATATCCTCACACGTGAAAGATAAAAATGATATGTTCACTGCGCACGGTGAAGATATGATTTTTTAGTAAAAGGAGAAATCCTGGTATTTCATCAATATCTATATAATAAATATATATAATTAGTAGTGTATGATGGGAACAGAAATCGATACAACAAAGGAAATGAGTGAAAATGTGTTCAGCCGGGAATCAAACCCGGGTCTCCTGGTTTGGAAGGACCTTTATATGGCAAGCTCTGAGGAGAATCGCACATTTTCTGCAGTGAGGATCGCGTCACTATGCTCAAGTTGATCAGCGATTCACAGTAAATTTTCCCCTATATATAAAATATTTGTGTAAGTTTGAGCGGGGAAATAACAACAACTAACTGTCTCATTTACCTTTGGATCACCAACTTTTTCCTTCCAATACAACGATTGCAAATATGGCGGCCGATACACGAAAGCGAGGCTTTCCGGTAGTAACCGTTGCTAAGGGCCAATTCGTCTCTGGTTTCCTTTGTTGATGCGAGTGAATTTTATGCCACAGTTGCTTGTGTTAGGGTTAAGTCTTCTGAGCTCTCTCCAGAAAGTTAGAACGTTAAATTAGAAAGTCATGGACAGTCCAGTGGAGAAAATGCATGTTAACGAGTTGAGGCAGTATCTTCGGGACCATAACGCCAGCCTGAAAGGTTTGACAGTGAAAGCACAGCTCGTTGCGAAGTAAGAAAATAGTTTTTAACAGTGAAGTCTCGCTACTTTGATTGTGCTATTTCTTTATGGATTTATACTCATTGGAAAAAGCGTTACAATGCTTTTCTTCTTTGTTTTACTCTAGAGCAAAGGAAATCCTTCAAAGAAAGGAAATCCCAGTGGATAAAAATACCGCACACGCGCAAGCATGTGCTCCAACGAAAAAAAGTGACGTCGAACTTCTCAGGGAAAATGAAGAAAAATTTAAGTTTTGTCCTTCTGAGAAAGACATGAAGAAATAAACGGCCTTACCCCATTCACATACAACTCAGTCGTAAAGTACGTCCGCACATCAGGTAAAAGCATTCAACAATCACCGGACTACATGGTTATGAAACCGTTTGAAAGCGGTGTGAATTTCTTTATAGAAGGATATTTGCACGATGTTGTAGCTCATCATCATGTTGAAAGTCAAACGTTTTACTTAAGAGCACTTTGCTACAGAAGCCTAAGAAAAAGTGAACCTCCTCATAAACTTCGGCTAGCAATTTCTACCAAGCAGCCTAATTTCGATGTGTTGGGATCGTCTTGCACCTGCGTGGCTGGATCTCTCGGGTTTTGCAACCATGCTGTCGGGTTGATGTATCTAGTTTCACTTTTTTTCATGACCAAAATCAAAGTAATCCCAGACAACTTGGCTAGCACGTCACTTCCTCAACAATGGCACAAGCCAAGAGGGAAAACTATTTCTTCAGAGCCACTGATGGATATGATTAAAAAAAAAACCAAAATTAGACCAAGCCAATAAACAGGCCGGAAATCCGAATTCCCTTCTTTCTGGAATAGACCCTTCTCCAAAATGGCGCCGACCGAGGGAGGTCTGGAAACTGGGGGTATAGATTGTTTTGCTGTGTGCGTGCCGAGTCCTTGAACAACCAAAAGTGCCGCATAATTGTTGTGTCCCCTTTTGCAATACTACTTCGAAAAAGAACAAAAACCTTCGATTTCATCGTTTTGCTAAAAGAAAAGAGCAAAAAGAGCTGTGGATTAGCAAAATTCGCAGAGACGAAGGAGAATATTTTACTGTTACCAGCAATACACGGGTCTGCTCGAGGCATTTTCGCGAGGAGGATTACACCAAAAGCAAGCGAAGATGGGACAGGAAAAAGCACTGTCTTGAGAAAAGGTGCTGTGCCGTCAGTGTTTCAGTGGACTGCCACAAAGCGATCTCGGAGTACTTTAGCAAGCAAAGGCAAGCGCAAAGGTGGAACTTTGGAGGTACCACTTAAGAAACGGCGCCGAAAAAATTGTCAACGCTGCGAAAGAAAACGTGCTGTCATCGACAAACTGGAAACTCTTCAAAACAAAAATGCGCAATTGAAAGACCTTACTGAAAACGTCGAGCATTTGGAAAAGGAGAAGCAAGACCGAAGCAGGAAGTTGCCAGTTCCTCCATGGGGGATAAACACGTGTGTTTTTCTGCTGAAAACTTTCGCAACCAAGATAAATTAATTCGATTTTACACAGGTATTGTTAACTGGAATGTGTTTTTACAATTGTTTGACTTCATTGAAGATAGGTGTAAGGATCTGAAATACTGGAGGTCGGATATCAAGGTAGATGAAAATCACCAACAACAGCTGCGACAAGGAAGACCTCGCAGCCTATCTATGCTTGACGAGTATTTTTTAACTCTTGTGAGATTGAGACATGCCTTCCCAGAGGAACATCTAGCATATCTTTTCATAGTATCTAGGTCAACAGTTTCCAGAGTGTTCCATTCTTGGATTAACTTACTTTACTTTGAATTGGGATCTCTTCCCATCTGGCAAAGCAAGGATTTGATCTGGGAAACTATGCCAGTTGCCTTCAAAGAAAAGTACTCAGCTACTAGCTGCATTCTTGACTGTACATAAATCAAAATCTGCAAGCCATCATCCTTGAGGACTCAAAGCCAGTGTTTTTCTTCTTACAAAAACACGACAACTGCCAAGGGATTGCTAGGAATTGCACCCTCAGGAGCCCCAACCTTTATTTCTGATCTTTACACAGGTAGCATTTCAGATAAAGACATAACGAAACAAAGTGGTATCCTTGAGCCGCTGGAAGAAGGAGATGAGTGCATGGCAGACAAAGGATTTAACATTCCAGGATCTACTTTAGCCAATTGGAGTAACTTTAAATATTCCTCCATTTCTTTCTGATAAAGGTCAATTTGATGGAGGAGAAGTTGAAAATACACAATCAATAGCTAGTGTCCGCATCCATGTAGAAAGGGCCATTAGTAGAATCAAGATGTATAAAATCATTTCCAACGTTGTGCCCTTGTCCCTTTCAGGACTTTTAAATCAGATTTGGACAGTGTGTGCTATGTTACCGCTATTTCAGGCCCTAATTATCAACCAAGAAAGTGTAGAAGATTGATCATGCTTTTAATAAGTAAAATTTTAACCGTTTATTATTATTATTATTATTATTATTATTATTATTATGAAATGGAAATCTGAAATACCACGGTTTTGTGTGTAGTAACACCAGTATTATCATTGTTAAGAGATACACATGTTCATTTTCCCTTGCAGTTTTACAATAACATGAATGCACATTGTAGTCAAGTTTTTCTGCTGTGTTTTTCCGCTTCTGTGCTTTGTCTATTTACTTCCTTAATAGGTAAGGCAAACAGTGAGAAAAATATAGTTCATGAACTTTTGACGCAAGGTTGTGAAAGACTCGAGAATCAAACTCAATTTTTTCTACAAACAGATTTTGGGACCCCTTTTTTGAATGGATACAGATTTTGCTCCATAACAACCCAGAAATCCCCATTAGGTCTTGAAGTTGATAGAAAAACTTGTGGTTACGCTTGAGTCTTATAGCACCAATTTCGTCTCTACAAATACAAAGGTCTCTTCTCAGGTTTAAGCATTCATCAATGGACTTCCCCTCAATGAAAAAAAACTCCTAATTTTCAGAATACCAACAGATGGACTTTCATTAGGATCATAAATAATTTCATCGGGTGAGCATCCCATCCAGTA
>NC_090892.1:54334156-54344156 GCF_036669925.1 Montipora capricornis | reverse complement strand
AAATTGTTTTACTCGGAAAGGACTGGCACTGACTATGAAAACCAATCAACGACCGTGTTCATAATCACAAATTCTTAACCGCCTTGACCAGAGGTTCTTATTTTTCGCATTTCCGTTTTAACCGCTCGCTCCTCGCGAAAGAAAAATAAAACCCCTGGCACCCAGGGTAAGTTATTCATATCTCGCAACAAGATTTGGGGGTCAAGGAAAATGTGGAAATACTCTGCCATGCTTGCCGGACAAGCAAAATGCATAGTTCAGAAAAATAAGTGTCCTCAAAGTTTCCAGTTCATTTTTCGATTGTCTTTCCTTCAAATCAGTTACAAATTAAATTTACAAGTTACTATAATAAATATTACTTTTCTTTTTAATCTTCTTCTTGAAAACCAAACTAAGTCTTGCCTTCTTTTATCACTAGAATGTTAATTGCCAAAGTCAGATAAACAATGAAATTCGAAGGTACTCGCGATCGGCAAAATATTCTTACACGTAGAGAAAGAGAGAAGACTATGGGAAGATCTAAAGACACAGAGTACAAACATAGAATAATCCCTTGATGTCAATTTTAGCTCATTTTCACCCGGAGACGATCAGAGTTTATTTCAGTACTCGTAACAATGACGTTAAAGTTTAATTTACCTTTGTTTCCAGGGGGTTTAACCATCCCCATGAAGGTTGAGTAGGGTTCAGTCACGAGACAAGCTTTGTTTTGTTGTTCAAATCACATTTCTTGGTCTACCACCAAAAGTTGATACTCATGCATGGCGGATCGTTGATACACTCGTTAAAGCAGTAAAAAACCTACCTACAACTCCTCCTTCACTTCTTGATTCGCGGCACTGTGCGTTTCCCAGCACGGCCAACGCACTAAGCTGTGTGTAAAACAATATCACTAGGAAAATGCGGATTTGATGCATTTCCGATAGCAGTTCAGAACGAACGGTTCCGTTGTTTTCTTTCCTTTCCTTTGGATGATCAGCACCTGCATGTTTCTCATCGCTCATGACGTTTCTTTTTAGTCTCTTAATGATAAGTCTGCCAAATGCTGTCATCCTCCTTGACAAAATCTATCAAAATCTGCCACGGAATTAATTAAAATGAGGACTGAAATAATGAAAGCCAGATGTTGTTCGAAGAAAGCGCCTCCTTAATTTGCTTTTAAGGTAATTCCTTAGTATTGCATTGCGCATCCCTACTGCGCACGATTTTCGCGTCATTAGCGCGTGCACATGAGCACGTGCGCATACAAAACGTAAGAGATTTCGCTCAAACTTAACCCGATAGCGAAATAAATGCTCCTTTTCTCTCAAACGAGCAGGGTGACCCCCGATTTTTTTTTTTTTTTTTTCAGGTATTTGCTAAGAACAGTCTAATAAAGCACATATTTGAAGAAGAAAAAAAGTTTGATAGTAGAACATGAATTTTTTTTTTTTTGGAAAACAGTTCCTTACTGGGTGTATTTTACCCAAGGCGAGGACTTCAAGCTAACCACGGAACTGTCCCAAAAAGTGCAATATTCCCACAACCAGGGAATCAAAGTTGGCGTAAATGAAGCATTACTGCTTATGTAAATAATAGAAGCTTTATTTTCAAGGTAAAATTTTGTGTCTTTGTAGTAACCAAGACTTAATTCTGTATGAAGGTGATTCGAATTTTTAAGGCGAAAACAACAAAAATACCCCATTTTAAGAGCCTGCTGACGCGTAAACAATCACGTTGACCCCATTTTTTTATTGCATTTTTGAAATGTTCATTTCATGAATATTAATTACGCCAAGTTTCCAAAAAAGTTTGATAGTAGAACAATTTCAAGGGAATAACCTTAAACTATTAGGAAGCGCCCCTCAACCACTGTGAAAATATGATTATTGCTTTACAAGAGTAATAAGCCTCTGTACAGCTGCAACCTAGTAATATGCTTACCCCTGAGCCAATTGTCAAGACGTGTTCAACAAGAAGAAATGCCTAAGTAACAGCGCAGCTTTGAAAGTCAGAACCGACTCTCTTGAGCTCAGTTTCTCTGTTTTAATTCCTGGCGAAAAAATGTGTTCTTAGTTTGCAAATTCTAACAAGCAGGAGAACGTCTTCGTCCTATAGAAAGGGAGCTAACGAAGGGAATTGACGGCCTTGACGTCCCAAAACACACTAGGGGAGAAAGGTCCCTTCATTAAATTATGTCTTTGCTGTAGATGCTAACTACGGGAACAACGCTCAGAGGAATTTTTTTCATGTCACTGGCAAGCGGTTTCATTTGGTTAGCGCAATCTCATCGGGTCACTATTTCTTCGAGCAACAATGGAAAAAAAAAAAAAAACGTCCACGCCAGCATGTGACCTGTTTCACATGTGTAAATGAACGTGCCTTTTGATCACCCAGCGAGAGATAACCTTCTAGATTCTTCGATCTGCTGGCTTGTTTGCAATTAAGGCACATCTCTTTTATCACGACTTTTGCGTGGAATCATCCTTGTCTGCATATCAAGGCAGCTCATAAAAATACTTCATTTTAAATTGTTCCCGTAACTAAAAATGGCTTTCCGGCTAGTTGACAATTGATGATGATGATGATGACCATGGTAACTGATGATGATATAGCAATCTCAGAAGGAACCTTCAACAAAGATTAGAAATAGCCAAATTACAATAACAAATATATCTTTAAATTTAAGACACACGAACTAACTATTTAATGACATGTTTCGGCATTACTCATGCCATCCTCAGTTTAATTTAAATAACAAACTTTTCGCTCCTATACTGAGTGCAACGTTACAATTGGAGAACGTTAAAATTTAAAATTTGGTTACAATGACGGTTATGTTTGAAAAAAATGATATCAATTTGTGCATGCACAAGTATTAAATAGTTTGCTTGCAAAAAAAAAAAATATTACTTTGCTGTAACTACACATTTGACTCTGGCTTGCTTTAAACGTGAAATTTAGATAGCTTCTTTCAACTTAAGACAATCTGCGTCTCTAGCTGAGTCTATGATCGTAAAACAACTAGTAGTGCATTTTTGTTTACAGTCAGATGAGGTAAAGGTAGTTTTCCATCAACTTGTGTCTCATAAATAAACCTAATTCGAAGATGTCTAGAGTTGAAATAGTCCAAAAACTTCATTGCATCATGTTGGTTGTGAAATAAACAGTAAGTGTCATCTGCGTATCTACGATAGAATAAAATTTCATAATCTTTGTACTTTTCCAGCAATTTATGTTTTTCGTGATATTCCGCAAGTCACCATCGACCAGCCATAAGCTGCTTGGCATCCGGTTCTGACATTTTTGAGAGTAGACCTTGGTTTTAGATCAATGGGTCTTCGTTTTACATCACAGGGTCTTCGTTTTAGATGAGTGGGTTCTAGGTCTCAGGTCTTCGTTCTTGGGTCTTCGTTTTAGAAACACCCATTTCAACCAAGGTTTCTCGAAGTTCAGAACCAAAACCCAATTTTAATTAAAACGATGTTGCGTTGTGTTGTCTCTTTAGTCGTCAGTTGGTGTAATAATCACGATAGGGTAATTGAAATACAATGCTAAAAACGGATGGGAACGATTTTGTGAGTCCTTCAACCTGAAAATAATTGTCAGTGTTCAGCAGGTCTTCTTGAGAGCAGCTCCCATCCAAGTTTCTCGAAGGCCTCAGTGGATGATGCACGAGGTGTAAGGATATAGGATTATACACTCTGCTTTCAGTGTTTTGTAGAGCTTATAGCTGATAATTAAAGTTACAGTACCCCTGCAGACCGGCAAAGTCGCATAAAGATAAGATGCTAATAGTGAAAAACACATTCCACGTCCCTCCTCTTAACGGTAAAAAAAGGATCGTACTTTATACGCTTGCACGAGAGGGCTTAGCTTGTTACATGTCGTGTTACTAATAAAATCGAGATGCCTGATCTTGCCAATTAAATGTTTATTGGTAACTACACCTTCAATGTTAATAGTTTTGGTAATATGAGAGTCAATTCGCGCTGGCTTCTATCAGTATGATTGTTAATTTGGATTTACCGAGCTAAGTGGATTAGATATGAGCTATTTACCGACTTCATCCAAATCTGCATTAATTGAGCTTTGAGTTCAATGTAATAAACAAATCGCACTGCACACTAGAAATAGGACAATGTCCGATCAAGTTATCCGTATATAATATAATATAGGATAACATCACAGTATTCCAGCCGTCCCACTAATAAATCATTGATATACGCGGTAAACCGGCAGCAGAAGGCCAAGAATTGAAATTTGTGGTATGTACGTACGTACGTATGCTTTGTTAAATTTTGTGTAATTTCTTAATTTTGTGGAGATTACTATGTGCCATCCAACTTTATCAGCATTTTGCGTGCTGTGAATTTATCGATTAGTACGTGATATAACCCCTGAGTCATAACAACAATGACAGTCGCTTTGTCATTAGACCGTGATAGACTCGCGAGATCATGCTGTTCCATAGCATTTGAATCTCCCGAGAGTGTAATAGACTTCCTCAAGTGGAGTGACGTCTCCAAACCTGAGCTGTTTAATTGGAAGATTTTTCTTGTCAGTGAGGAGACCGCTGTCTTCACGCCAGACCATGTCATTCTTATCACAGTTGCAACCATAGCTGGGGTCTGCGCATGAGTTGGTCATTCCGCAGGCACATTTGTCATTACCAGATGCTCCCCCCAAATGCGTCATGTTTTTCGAGTCACGTGACACCTGCCATCCACCTAAACTTTTTTTGCGAAAAATCATGGAACCATGACACTCGTACTTGATAAACTGTTCACAATGTGAGGAGATATTCGTGAGAATCGCCAGCTGAGACAGACTCGCTCCGTTGTAGTTAATGTCACGTGAGTAACAACCAGCTGGTGCACATCCCTGGACATGCGTTCTGCTTTCACTGTCGTGACTGATGATTGTCACGCCAACTCCATTCTTTACAGTCATGCCGCAGGTTACCTCAAATGGTGCCAAGCCTCCTTCACCGTCAGGGTCAATGACGTAATCTCCACTCCTCAAGATTTGGCGTGTCTTTTACAGAGAAAAACGGACTTGCCTTCAGACTTAGTCGAGAATCAAGCGACAACGGAGGGCACAAATGGGCCATCAGACGAACCGCAACCTGAAAATGAAGGGAGTGCTGGAAATGATGAAACTGAACAGCCAGAGGGGGAGGACATTGCTGAGCAGGACGTGCGGACTCGACCGCAGCGTCAGAGGAGGCAGTCGCAGATCCTGGCTTAACAACTCCCTGGGAAATCCACAGTACCCGTGTGTTGAACCAGTAGTCAGCAGTTAGTTTGTTAACTCCATCCAAGGTCCAGAGACGGCAGCTATTCACCGTGGAGCGCCCTTTTCTTAATGCGTATGGCCATGCTGCTTACAACTTGCCCACTACTAGAGGGCATGAGAAGAACTTCATCTAAGATCTGAACATTCCAGATAAAGGCGCAAAACGCTAGAAAGAGACAAAGATTAAGCAACATCTACAGCATAGGTGTCGAGAACTCTGATAAATAGTTTTGTAATATTTTTAAGAACACTTTCATTTTGGTGGGGAAGTGTGTAAGCTGCGTGACATGTTATTGTTGAGTGTGTGACTGTAAGCTCAGGATCCGCAATGTATGCTAGGAAATGTAGAGAGTAAAAACCAATGTGCTCGGAGAGTAGTTAAAAGTACGGAGCTGGTGCTTTAATAAAACGTTTTTCTGATTTGAGTGTGTAACACTTTGACAAGCAACGAACTAAAAACACTCTTCACTTTGGACTACTTTGGAATATCTGAAACACAGTAAGTGTAAATTTTATTTTAAAAAATTGTCGGTTGGGCGATTTTAAACCAGTGTTTATTGCTTTCATCGCCCCACTCCATTCGTGCGAAATAAATTTTTCTATCAAACACTACCACGAAAAAAACTTCAGTACCTACGAAATAAACGAATTACAGCATGGAAAATGCTTTGTACGATTTTTATTCACTTGTTATTTCGTATCAGAAAACGAACGAGAGAGTGCAGCGAACGAGTGAGTTTTCTGATACTACTCAACTCGTAAATAAAAATCGTACGCGCGCATTTTCCATGAAGTAATTTCTATAAACTCATTGGAAGAAAAAAACATCTGGCACATTTCATTTGCTTAATAGATGGCTTATCGGTTAATACAGAGGAGACGTAATCTCGGACGTCCAATCATGGTAGAGGGTTCGAATCTTTGGAGAGGACTACAATAACTTCTTCTCGGCATTTGCCTCAGCAGACAAAGTCCCTTGCGGGGGCAATAAAGAATTTTAATGAGGAGTGTTTTATCCGGTATAAGCTCATGTACGTGTCGTTTTATCGGTCTTTTAAGTAAGAGGCTGTTAGGCTCATGTTTTTGAATTTCAGTAAAATTTTCATTTGATGATTCTAGAAGATTTCAATTTAGTGTTGGTTTACTGAGATGCGAATAGCTGAGAAATGAAACGAAACTTCATCTTATAGCGAAGAATTCTTCCTTTAAAGATTTAAGATTTATATTCTATATATTTTCTGTTGTTCTACAGTTTTTTTGAGAATAACACTGTGTTCCATCTAACTTTATCAGCATCTTCGTGGCATGAATTTAACTAAAATGACGTGCGTGATACAGTTGTAACAGATACTAAAATAAGATCTCTCGAGATCATGCTGTTCCATAGCATTTGAATTTTCCGAGTGTCTTGAGATCATTCTATTTCATAGCATTTGAATTTTCCGAGTTTGTGGTAACCTTCCTCTCTGGTGTGTCCAGTATCTCCAAACCTGAGCTGAGCACGCCAGACCATGTCATTCTTATCACAGTTACAACCAAAGCTGGAGTTTGCGCATGAGTTGGTCATTCCGCAGGCACATTTGCCATTACCAGATGCTCCACCCCAATAAAACATCTTTTTTAAGTCACGCGACACCCACCATCCTCCTCTACCTTTGCGGCGAAAAATCAGAGCATGAAGACACTCATACTTGATAAACTGTTCACAGTGTGAGGAGACTCTGGTGAGCATCGCCAGCTGAGACAAACTTGTTCCAGTGTACTGAATGTTACGTGAGTAACTACCACCTGATTCATATCCCTTGACATGCGTTCTCTCCTCACTGTCGTGACTGATCATTGTCGCGCCGACTCCGTTCTTGTCAGTCATGTTGCAGGTGACTTTAAATGGCGTTAAGTTTCCTTTGCCATCAGGATCGATGATGTAAACTCCACTCTCTGCTGCAGGAACCATTCGTTTCAATTGGCTGCACGATTTTGCTGAAGAGGAAATCATAATATACCAAACTGAGACTTGTCAGACAACCTAGCCCGGGGACTTCGTGGTTTTTACTCCGTAAGGTCAAACAACACAAAAAGAGGCTCATGGAGGCATCTGTTGATTACAGAAACTACGAACTGCTTCTCCCAATGTAGATAGCAGTTTCAGTAAGTTGTGAACATGTCCGAGCCTCAACAGATGGATACTATTCACAAGAAAAATTACAACTGAGACGGAAATTTCTTTAGCTTCCAATGCTAGTCATCATGATCTTGTCACTGCCAGCGTCGAGCACTTAAACTTGCAAGTTTGGCTATTTGCAAAACTAAGAAAGAAAGTAACAAAAGAAAAAAAATATTTGTAACGGAAGAAAGCAATTTTGTTATATCTGTGGTTACGTGATAAATTTAAAAGCAGATTTCGAACATCTGCGTTATTAAGCGTTTCAGTTTGCTTTCATATTAAAATCAGCGTTTTGTAAATTACCCTCGCAATGAATTCCCGCAAAGGAACTATTGGTACAAAGGCATCGAAATCCTTTACTAGTAAATCCGGCTTGATATGTTCCACCATTCAGACACGGGCTGCTGCTGCAGAGATTCTGAAACAAAAGACCAATGTTACTGGTAAGAAACCCGGGATATATTTAAACTGCTTCAGTCGGTCATGATACCTCAAAACGAAACTGAAGAATGGGTCACTGAATGTTTGTTGATTGGTTTAAAGTATACGTTGAAGAGTGAGAGGACTCGATTACGAAGTGCTATTTTGGGAAGTCAAGATTTGAAAGGGACATTTATAGGATTTGCCCATGTTTTGTGAGATGACAAAACTAACGTCAGATTTGAATTACTGCGGTATGTTGGCGTATGTTTTTTAAAACAAACAAAGCTCCAGGATCGATTTTGCGAATTGTTCAAACCGAAGTGCCAAACATCGAAGAAAACAATATCGGAATTTAGTATATACTAAAATACTCTGGATAGCGTTGAAGGCACGCTCTAATTGGCTACTCAAACTACGAATATCCTCTGCTATTCACCTTCAAGTACCTCGATCTGGATTTCCGCCCGAAAATGTTGTAATCATCGTTGCAGGGATAAACGAGCTGTATTATTTCATTGGGTTTTTGTATATATTAAAACAACTATTCAGCTCAGTGTCGGTGGCTATCCGCCACTAGCCACCTCCGGTCCACTTCGGGGAATACTTGTTAACTATTCAAGTTCTGAGAGTTAATGTGATGGAAAATTTTTAGGCCGGACGGTAAACGAACGAGAAGAGATTTTGATCTGCCAGTGACACGAGCATTATCGGAAAAAAATCTGAGTACTCCTAACAGGAGTCGAAACGATGAGCATTCGATAGCATGAACCTAGTTTAATTGCCTCACTCTCACGAGCCTCCTGTAGCTCAGCGGTAGAGCATCCGAACCAGTAATCAGAAAGTGGTAGGGTCGGCTCGATTTTTCCGAGTACATGTATGTCTGTGTCACTGACAGATTAATCTATCTTCTCTTATTAAAGTTAACGTTATATTTCCATTTAATAGAGTAGGGTTCGAAATCTTTAATTTCTCATCCATGTTAAACACATCTTAACTAAACTGAAAAATGTGTCATCTAACCATTTTTTACCTTGATTTCCATGTAAGTGTGACCTTCTATGCTACTCAGGACCTGTCCACACTGGCGTATGCCTTACAAAAGTCAACAAACACAATGGATACTTTCTTTCCCGAGGCCTTCATGCAGTTCTTCGATTATACTTCTGAGAGCGAGGATCTGTGGTGGCGGAGATCGTCCTTTGCGAAAACCGTTTTGGTTTCTTCGGAGGAGTGGCTCGATATACGGTGCCAAGCGACTAAGAATAAGGGAGTTGTAAATGTTTGATGCAATCGGCGACAAGGTGAGTCCTCTGCAATTTTCCGGCAGTCGCATGTTGCCTTTCTTAGGAATAGGTTGAATATAGAACTATTAGAAAGCCGTTGGTTTCTTCCCAGTGAATGAAAATGAAAATGATGATTCTTCCATATTAAAGCCGGAATATAATCTGGGCCTGGTGTTTTGGAGTTACTGGTCCTTCTTAGGCATACTTGAAGCTCGGCAATAGAGAATGGATTTGTGTTGATAGGTAATTGATCAGAGACTTTGTAGTTGTAGAAAGGCTCACTTAGGTCCACAGGTTGTTGTTCTGGTTTACCGAGAAGTGTGCCGAAGTGGTGAAACCAATTGTTCAGGCAATCTTTGGAGTCTACTCCTTCAATCTTAATAACAGGTGAAGCTCTCTTGTTGGTCAATTCTCTGAGCGCTGCTCAGGCTGCAGTGTGCCTGTTTTCTTCGTGTGCACTCTCGAGCTGTTCTGCTTTAGATATAAGTACTTCATCGATAACTTTGTTGTAGGCCTCGTTATCTAGGGCTGATTTTGCAGCTTCAAGCCTGTAATAGGAACCTCTATCTTGACAAGGTGGCCGTTTGGATATCTATCTTGAATTACCTCTTCAACGTTGTCTGGAGTGTTAGTTGGGCTATAGCAGCATATGATGGTGGTTTCAGGGTTACAAATGTCATTATCATAATACGTTCACTGTATTTCTCGATGGAATGGCAGGCCATGTCTGCTTTGGGTGACAAAAGAAATACAACACCTTTGATGGTAGAGTTTTTGCTGTGCAATTATTCACGGTTCAATCCACCCCCCCCCCCCCCCCAGAATAATTGAAGAATTAAATCTCCGCTCAATT
>NC_090892.1:54316656-54326656 GCF_036669925.1 Montipora capricornis | reverse complement strand
AGAAGCGAATAACGCTTAGAAAGGCAGCTAAAGATAAGACACTTCAACTGCAAGAACTTGAGGAGAAACTAACTATTTAACTATTTAAAATTTGCAAATTACTCCATTGAGTGTTTAATCTAATTTGTTGTCCTTGAAAACTTTTTTTTGTCCTTGAAAAGTCCTTGGATTTTCTTTGTTTCAAGTTGTACGAACCATGAAAAAGGGCTAACTGATGATGAGATTAACAATATGACCTGGCAACAACAATCAGACCTTATTCAAAAATAGATGAAGGGGTAGTTTCTAAAGAAACTGTGGTGCTGCGTCGGTGGGGAAGTAGTATACATTAAATTTGGTTTTATCAACGGAGTTGATAATGTAAATTGGCCACCGTACAGAGATTCTAAAAGCTGACGTTTCGAGCGTTAGCCCTTCGTCAGAGCGAATCTGACTAACGCTAACGCTCGAAACGTCAGCTTTTAGAATCTCTGTACGGTGGCCAATTTGCATTATCAACTCCGTTGATAAAACCAAATTTTTGTATACTTATTAAAAAATACCCTGTCACCTGTGCTAGGTACTTTGAACACATGGTACAGCTCTTTCTAAAGGAAGTGGTAAAGAGTAATCTTATTATGATGGGAGAAATAGTCCTGACTTCATTTACAAGAATGAATTCCAGCAAAGGGGATCACCTGCACATACAGGCATTATTTTGGGTATCTAGTCGCATATGAGAGCCCCCTTTTTCTATTATATCACTGACACACTGACTAGTGCATAAAGGAAACTTCGAATTCAGCCTGCCTATTTCAAACAATCGCGGTAACTACCATATCCACGAGTAACGACAGTACCGTTTTGATTAAAATGAGGTATGGCCCCCGACAATGTAAGTGATAACTCACCCTGGTCCTGTCTAACTGACAGATTAGCACACATAATGCGCGTGCCTTATGATGTTGGTGGAAGTGGAGACTGTTTTTTCAAGTCAGTTTCGCATCAGCTGTATGGAACACCAGAGTTGCACTTTCAAACTTGTATGGCTGGAATTAGGCATTTAAATGATAATCCAAAGTTATATATTGAGAGTATTTCTAATAACTGCTGGGAGAACTACATTCAACAGATGTTGACGCTAGGTACATGGTATGACAATATAATCATTCAGGAGGTAGCTAATGTTATGTTATGTTATGTTTTGTTATGAGCGTGTAGAATCAATCGTCACAGTATTATAAGCGTTGCACTGATGGATCATTGCTATACCCGGTAAACCACAAAAGGCCAAGAATGGAAATTTTTTTTACTCCAATAGCGCCTTGCACTATTACTAAAAATAGACTTTGTCACATGAGCCCCTTGCGTATATATTTCGATCTATTGAAAGGAAATGTATGAGGTAAGCGATAGTGAAGGAAAGAGGAAGAAAACTTATTAAATATGTGAAGTTGGTTTCTAAAAAGGAGGTAGAATGGTTAGTATTAAAACACTGTTGATGTAAATCGGACTCACTGTACCCAGATAAATGACCATACATTGCCGAAATCTCTCAAAGAGTTGCATGCAGGAATCAGGAACGAAAGTCTTCATACCGCTACTGAAACCATCGTAAGACATCAAGAAATGTAAGCCATGGCTAATCGGTTGAAGGCGGGAATTCTTAACTGTGAAAAATACATATTTGTGCTCTACAAAAGGTCCCACAGCAGACGTTCCTGATGTCAACCAGGAGTAACAAGAAGGTTCATAAAAGGGAAAGCATTACCGCTTCTAATAACATTTTTTTTTCCATTCCATTTTTGAAGAACGCACGAGACTTTGAAATACACCCAAAAAATCGAGGATATCCAGAGAGTTGTGTTAAAAGGCATCTCTCTGAGCTGAGATTCTCAAACAAAAAGAGTTAATGCACGAGGAGATGAAAACGCACATGTAACAGAATTCTGACTTTCAGTGTCACAAAATACTATTCCGCTCACGAGGAAACGGCACCTGATAGAAAATTACCCACATCTAAGAGAAATATTTCACACGCCCTCCATTCTACATAGAATATGCCAAAGAAAAATCCATGAAAGATATCTTAGTCAGAGCAAAACAGGCAACCGTTTGCGAACAGCAGGAGTAATGTTATTTTAAGGCCCATCAACCGTCTTTTCTAACATGCCAACCTGCCGACGGAGTAGAATAGGGAACAGAATTTGCTCTAGGGTACCATTTCCTTCCAATATCGAATCTTTTTTTGTATTTTCGCCACAGACCAAGGGCCATTATCGACGCTCGGATCAAGCGCGAGATCACTTTTACTGTTTACACGACCTTATACAGCCCCTCACTCGGAAGTTAATAAAAAAAAGCCATCACGTTTGCGCGTCAATTTCAACCTCCTACACTTTAAACACCGTTCTATCTGCTCAATTGTGTATAGTTCTGGTTCTCTCTCGAGAATTGAGCGAAGAAAACGGTCGACGTCCCTTAAAACCGAAAAGATTGAAGCGAATATTATGCCTCATTTTTCTTGTGACACATACAAACTGATCTTTGTTTGTCTGAGTCACTTGGGGGTCTATAATTTCACGACGCAAGTAGTGCAAAGCGCTATTGGTAGGATTGCTTATATCTGATGTGCTGTTGTTACATGAGCTGACCTTACATCGGATAGATAGATTTGTCTCAAACGATTTAAAAGCTGCAAAATCCTTCAGTACTCCCCAAAACTATTCTTTTTTTTTTTCCAGAGTTAATTAGCTAGTATTTACACACTTAATAACTGATACACTATCTAGAAATTTCAAGTTACTGTTAGGTGAAGAAGAGATGCATAGTTTCTACATAGAGCGGAGAAATGCACGAAACTTTGGCTTATCTATGTTCTTGTGCTACGATTCAGTTAACCCATTCAAGCCATCTTAAGAAGCTCTTAGTTGCTTTTAGCCTTGCGTTTTGTCCATTCATGCGTCCCTTTAAATTTCTCTTCTGTCGTTCTATGGTTCTGTTTCGTTTTATTTTGGTGGGTTTTTTTGTGTGGATATAATATCTAGCGATATAAATACATGACGTTTCGGCGACATGTCACCATTATCAAATGCAAATTATAAGAAGATAGTGAACGTTATATATACAATAGTGACAAATTACACTGAAACAAATGAGGCGGGAATAAACAAAAGAATGGGAAAAAAATTTTAAATAAACAGTTTTGCTGGAATGGAGTCATTGTATACGTAACGGTCACTATCTTCTTATAATTTGCATTTGATAATGGTGACATGTCGTCGCCGAAACGTTATGTATTTATATCGCTATTTTTTATTCTAAAATGTTTCTCAAAACCTCTCATTATTAGATATACTATGTGCCATCCAATTTTATCACATTATGAGTGACAGTGTCTCAGTTTTCATTAAACCGTGATAAACACTGTGAAGCAAGATCTCTTGAGATCATGCTGTTCCATAGCATTTGAATTTTCCCAGTGTGTGGTACCCTTGCTCTTCTGTGTCTCCAGTATCTCCAAACCTGAGCTGCTTAACTGGAAGCTTTGTCTTGTTAGTGAGGAGACCGCTGTCTTCACGCCAGACCATGTCATTCTTATCACAGTTACAACCATAGCTGCGGTCTGCACATGACTTGGTCATTCCGCAAGCACATTTGTCATTACCAGATGCTCCGCCCCAATGCGTCATTTTCTCCGAGTCACGTGACACCCACCATCCAATATTTCTTATTTGGTGGCGAAAAATCATAGAACCATGACACTCGTACTTGATAAACTGTTCACAATGTGAGGAGATACTCGTGAGAATCGCCAGCTCAGACAGATTCGCTCCGGTGTAGTTAATGTCACGTGAGTAACAACCAGCTGGTTCACATCCCTGGACATGCGTTCTGCTTTCACTGTCGTGACTGATGATTGTCACGCCGACTCCATTCTTTTCAGTCATGTTGCAGGTGACTTTAAATGGCGTTAACTTTCCTTTGCCATCAGGATCGATGATGTAAACTCCACTCTCTGCTGCAGGAGCCATTCGTTTCAATTGGCTGCAAGATTTTGCTGAAGAGGAAATCATAATATACCAAACTGAGACTTGTTAGACACCCGCGGCTGGTAACTTCTTGATTTTTATTCCGTAAGGTCAAACAACACAAAAAGAGGCTCATGGGGGCATCTGTTAATTATAGAAACTACGAATTACTTCACCCAGTATAGATAGCAGCTTCAGTAAGTTGTGAGTAAGTCCGAGCCTCAATAGACGGATACTGTTCGCAAGAAAAATTACAAATGAGAAGGAAATTTCTTTAACTTCCAATGCTAGCCATCATGATCTTGTCACTGCCAGCGTCGAGCACTTAAACTTCAGAGTTTGCCTATTTGCAAAACTAAGTAAGGAACTAACAAGCTGGAAATAAAATACTTGTAACGGAAGAAAGCAATTTTGTTATATCTGTGGTTACGTGATAAATTTAACACCAGATATCCGACATCTGCGTTATTGAGCGTTTCAGTTTGCTTGCTTATTAAAATCAGCGTTTTGTAAATTACCTATCTCGCATTTAATTCCATAGGAGCCGTTGGTACAAAGGCATCGAAATCCTTTACTAGTAAATCCGGCTTGACATGTTCCACCATTTAGACACGGGCTGCTGCTGCAGAGATTCTAAAACAAAAAACGAATGCTACTGATAAGAAACCCGGGGGATATTTAAACTGCTTCAGTGAGTCATTATACCGCAAATCGAAGCTGAAGAATGGTTGATTGATTGTTTGTTGGTTGGTTTAAAGTATACGTCGAAGAGTGAGAGGAGTCGATAACAAAATGCTATTTTGTGAAGTCAAGATTTGAAAGGCACATTCATAGGATTTGCCCAAGTTTTGTAAGATGACAAAAATAACGTCAAATTTGAATTGCTGCAGTATGTTGGCATACGTTTAAACAAAGAAGGCTCAAGCATCGATTTTGCGAATTATTCAAATCAAAGTCCCAAAAATCGAAGAAAGTAATATCGGAATTTAGTATACACTAAGACACTGGATACCGTTGAAGACGCCGTCTGATAAGCTACTTAAACTCGAAATATCCTTTGCCACTCACCTCCGTGCACCTCACGCGGCCGGGATTTGCGCCCGAAAATGTTGTAATCGTTGCAGGAGTAAATGAGTTAATATAATGTTTTTGAGCTACATCATCTCATTGTTTTTGTATTATACTAAAACAACCGTATTCACCTCAGTGTCAATGGCTATCCACCATTAGCCACCTCCACTTCGGGAAATAATTGTTAACTATTCAAGTTCTGATAGCAACGGGAAAGTTTTTAGCCCGGTAAACGAATGAGAAGAGATGTTTATCTGTCAGTGACACGGGCATACTTGGAAAAAAAACGCGAGTCCTCCTAAGAGCACTCTACTGTTCTCGACGGCTTAGACGCCTCCTTTCTATACGAAGTAAAAGTTTTGGACAGATTTCCTATTATCTCTGGCCTCAAAGTGCTTTGGGTGGGTTCAGCAAAAGAACCAGATATCTCGTGGGTGAAGGAACAAGTTTTTACATTTGGCAATTGGTTCGCAGCAGACAGAAATGTAATGGTCCGTTCCAATTACGATGAAAGGATTACAAAAATAAAAAAAAATGTGATCGAATTATGGCAGTTGAGAAGGCTTACTTTAATTGGCAAAAATCACTCTCATTAAAAGTCTTCTACTTTCCCAACTTGTCTATATTTTAACGCCCCTACCAACCTCCCAGGAGGCATTACAAAAAGTCAGTAAACTTCTTTTCGATTTTCTGTGGGACGGCAAAGGCGACAAGATCAAAACAATGCACATAACCAAGGTCTAAGATGAGGGCGGCCTCAAGATGATCGATATAAACACGTTTAATCAATCTCTTAAGTCTCCTGGATCAAAAAATACCTTTATCCGACTAATAGGGGGAAGTGGAAATTTGCTTTTGATGAAAGTTTAAAGAAATATGGACGAGAGGCAATTTTCTCGTGTAGAATTAACTATGAAAAGGTGATGTGAAGTGCTATTTTACAATCCATGCAAACCATGTGAGCGTTAGCCCTTCTAATGGAAATGGGCCCACTCAAGGACAGAGAAAAACTCTGTCCAGGGTTGGAATTGAACCCACGACCTTCGGGTTAGATCACCGCTGCTCTGTTGACTGAGCTACAAGGTCAGACGGGAGCAGGTCGTGGGAACTGAAGATGTCAAATTCACGGCAATGAATATGTACAAGTACAAGGGGTTACGTTTATGCAAACGTTGGCCGTGTAGCACTTACATTTCAACAGAATTAACTGTGAAAGGGTGATGTGAAGTGTTATTTTACTACCCATGTAAACCATGTGAGTGTTAGCACTTCAATTCCCACCCTCAGGCTGGTCAGAGTTCTTCTCTGTCCTTGAGTGGGCCCATTTCCATTGGTAGGGCTAACGCTAACATGGTTTACATGGGTAGTAAAATAGCACTTCACATCACCCTAGGCTTTCATCGTTAATTCTGTTAAAATATAAGTGCTACACGGCCAACGTTTGCATAAACGTAACCCTGTCTAATTTTCTCGAGTAACCTTCACAAAGACGACATCCCTATGCTAGGGATAACTAACCCCTTTGTCCGTGAGGTCCTAGAAACCTGAGACGAGTAACATCCCATTTTTCTAAAGTCGCGGCCGTTGCGGATGCAAACATCGGTGATAAATGACCGGCCCGTATTCCAAAAACATTGGTCGAGCCACGGCATTAGAAAAATTTTTCACTTACTAGACGAAAATGGTACCCTTCTTAGGTATGACGATTTGAGGACCAATTTTCAAGAACTAAAACGCTTAAAATTTTATGGAGTACTTTCAGCTTCAAAAACGTTTATGAGGAAGCTCCACAGTACTCCGATGCGGGAGAGGGGTATTGTGAAAAGAATAATGCTGATCCACAACATCGGCATCTTAATCCCTCATATGCACAGTGGCGTTAGGCCTTACTTGAAGTCTCTCCATATACGTACACACACTGCTTAGCTATAGGACAACACTCCTTTAACGTGACTTAACATTGGGCTGGGCCGAGCCGATTTAATTTGTCCTCAAACTCCCATACACTGCTCCTGTCTGGCCTTGAGAGCTCAGTCGGTAGAGCAACGGTGAGCTAATCCGAAGGTCATGGGTTCGATTCCCACCGAGATCAGATATTTTTCTCTGTCCTCGGGTGATGCGTAACACGTTCCTGATGCCGTGGATCAGCGAAGGCTCTTCCTCCCTCATATGCACAGTGTCGTTAGGCCTCACTTTGATTCTGTCCGTTCACGTACACACGCTGCTTAGGACAAAACTCCTTTACACGCAAGGTCAATAATTTTATCTACACTTCTCTTCTCAAGAAAAGAACTCCCCCACCTTCGTGTTCAGAACGACTATGATGTAGAATGGAAAGTAGCATACTCAATTGCTTTGAAATGTACGTCCTTCACCAAAATAAGAACCTTTCATTGTAAGTTTTTACATCGGAAGATTGCCGCAAATGATTTTCTGAAGAGAATCAACCTTGTACAATCAGATAAAAGTTGCTTTTGTGAACGAGAAACTCATCTTTTCCTGAGCTGTTCCATAACACAAGGTTTTTGGAAAGGTGTTAAACAATTCCTCTTTCAAAGGGGCTTTGCGAATGATTTTGTGCTCTCAGATCTTCATTTGTTGGGGCTGTCAAAAGTCCCTACTCATGCAGATATTGATCTTGTTCCTCTACTTGCAAGATGCTCGTCATCATTATTCTTGCAAATTAGGTGGAGCTTCCCTTGCATGTCCGCCTTCAATAGTAAACTGAATACAATTATCCAAATCGAAAAACAGATAGCTCTCCGCAGTAATCGCTCCACCACCTACGTGAACAAATGGTTCAAGTTTTTTCTCCGTAAAATTAGTTTGTTTCGTACCTCGTAAGCCCTTAGCTCAATGCTAATTTTTTTTCTACAAATATTCTCCTCCTCTTTTCAGCTAAATCATCCACCCATCTCTTTCAGCGATTATAGTATTTGTTTGCTAAGTAAGTTTAGCTTAAAATCATGAAGAGTAGCGAGATAAAACATGACGTATCGGCAACGACACCATTCTCAAATACAAATTATTGTATGTTAAGTTAGGTAACGTTATGTAAAGGATAGAGAGTGGGAAAATACATTAGAATAATTGAGGCGGGAATAAACATAAGAATGAACAAAATTTAAATAAACATGTTCGCTGGAATGAACTCATTTGGAGTGTTCAGAGTCGGTATTTTTTTTCCTCATTAAAAGCGTCTCATAAATAAGGCACTCAAACTTTCCGCGGCATTTCTTTAAGGGGGTAAATTGCTCGTGAAGATTGTTTAATCTCTGGGTGTGCTTGTCCTTCAGGTGTTTACCGATGACGGAATATTTATGCTCCTCAATGCGCAGGTGGAGATGACGCCTCGTGTAGCCTATATAATTCGAATCACATTCACGAATTACATTGAAATTCATACACAACGCACTGTTGGTTTACAAGTGAGGGCTTTGTTTCGGTACTAACTTTCAATTCTTCAGATATTTTCCTATTTGTAAAAACTGGCTGTAATACACGATCGATTTTCTTGCAGCGGGGGGTCCAGAACAAGGATCTCTGCGCTGCTCGCAGACGTCACTTACCGAGGTTTATTTTCGTCTGCGACGCAGGCTACACGTATCCTTAACGTATCCGGATTCACTCTAGTGCTCAGGACTCCTCAAGGAAACAGAGTTAACAGAGCATGCAGCATGAAGCCCTCGATAGCCATCTTGAGAATTGATTTCACGGCAAGGAACTGGGCTCGATCTTGTTACGTCATCCGAATAAATAAATATCCGGATTTGGCGTCCACACGGTTCCGGATTCATATCGGATTAAAAAATATCCACTGGAGAGAGCGTATTCAAAAAGTTCCGGATTCGCCAGCGAATTCACCGGATACGTGTGGACGGAAGGCGTGATTCAAAAATATCTGGATACGCGTGGACGGGAGTTTATATAGGCTACACGAGCCGTCATCTCCATCTGCGCATTAAGGAGCATAAATATTAATTTCGTCATCGATAAACACCCCAACGACAAACACAACCAAAGGTTCAACAATCTTCACGAGCAATTTAAATTTTAGCTCCTTTGCAGCGGAAAGTCTGAGTGCCTTATTTATGAGATGCTTTTAATAAGAAAAAAGATAACGACTCTGAACACTCCAAATAAGTTCATTCCAGCAGATATGCTTATTTAAATTTTGTTCATTCTTTTGTTTATCCCCGCCTCATTTATTCTAATGTATTTCCCCACTCTCTATCCTTTACACTAGAAATAGTGTTCACTAGAGCTGCCCCCGCTTTTGATAACCTGTTTATGGGATGTGTATTTAAGGTGTTATTGGCTTGCCAATAAAAATTTTATGCATCTCAATAATTAAAATTTATAATGCGTGCATAATTATGCACTCAGCAGAGTGTGACGGGGTGATTCCTGGGGAGGAGCAATTATCAAGTGTCCCCTATAGAGAATTTGTTGCATTCATTCGCTTTTCAACCTCGACTGATCTGGTTGTCAAACTTTTTCAAGGTATTTTTAATCATGTAGCATATAGCATGAGCGGCTATTTCCCACTGTTTTTATTCTTGGTCATTTGTTTGTCAAGCGATTACATCGTGACCTGCAGTCAGGTTTTGACCACAGAGCTCAGCTCGTTTTTAGGGCCTCTTTACACGAGCCCGGGTTGGACACCGACCCGGGTCAGTTCAGCGTCGATTATCATGTTTACATTAGCCCGGGCTGGGTGAGGGTTGGGTCATTCTCGGCTGACCCGGGTCAGTTCCCTTGCGCTGGGTTGAAAGGGCTGGTGACTACTTGTCAGTGAGGAAAATGGCGGACGAACCATGCAATCATAACAATCATCAATTTGTGTTAACGTTATCAGCCATTTTGGTACAGGCTGCGCATGGGCAAGAACGCTGAACGGCAAAAAAAGTGATGTTTAA
>NC_090892.1:54309156-54311656 GCF_036669925.1 Montipora capricornis | reverse complement strand
CGCCCAGTCTAAATAAAAGTACGCCTGATCGCAGGTTACAGTTAAAGAGGCATCAGACGCTTTCAATCAAAAATCGTAGTTTTGAAAAAGAAAGCTTTATTTTTTAATCTAACAACGGAGTTGGAAAATCCCTGATTTATTGAGAGATTCAGTATTCCACTCGTTTGCGATGAAATCGACATCGTTGTCGTTGTTTCCCCTCTGCTTGTAAACCTCATGGAGGATCAGATCAATTATTTTACTGTTATTGGAGTTAGCGCCGTTAATGTAAGCGCTAAAGGTGAGGTCGACCGTCCGGCAGTACAGAGAGTGGAAGCTATTCGTTGGTTTTTGCTTCAGCAGAAGCGTGCTTTTAAAATAATGAAAGATGCCGAAACTGAGATGCTGCGAAAGCACGCGTATCGTGAGAATCTTAAGTGCTGTGTCTGTCAATGAAGCTGATGTTTTTAGACAATAGTAGGTTACGAATATATTAATATAGCTGAATGATGAACACTAAAAATAAATGGTCAAATTTTCTAAACCATATGTAATAGAAGCTCATGACCATCTGCATGTAATCATTGATCTCCTCTAAATCAGTGTACAGTTATGTTCCCGTGATAAATACTGGCAGACCATCCAGGGAAACCACACAATGTGTGTGTATTTATTAGAACATAATTTTCAAGGAAATGCTGGGGCCTAGAGCGAAATGTTGTTCACATGATGTATGCATTATTCAATGCTAAATAAATGTTCAATTTAATTTGCTTACATTGATGTTTTCATAATACCCGATTTTCGCCAAACGGGTTCATAACTGTTCTCTTCTTCTCTGAGGATACACGCGAAAATAACAGGCCGTGAATTTTCAAATCAAAAGGCGAGCCGCGATTGGTGCAACCCCTCATTATCACGTGCATTCGGCACGCAGTCCAAACAAAGGGAAAGGAATGTACTTCGAAAGAAAGCAGCCGTTGTTTGTGTGGGGAGGAGCGTTGCGTGACCACACAAATAACGGCTGCGTAGGACAGTACTCCTGCAAAGGAGCAATCGGATTTTTTCCGAGTATCTCCGAGCCACTGACAGATTAATATCATTCAAGTTCTATTTCCATTATCGCAATTTTCCTTTAATAGACTAGAGTTCGAAAGCTACATCTTTAATTTCTCTTCCATGATTGTTCAAACACATCTTAACTAAACTGAAAAATGTATCATCTCAGCATTTTTTTACCTCGATTTCCCAGTAAGTGTGATTTTCTTTCCTACTCAGGTCAGACTTTTCTTGAGCAGTGGCATTGTTTAATTCACAAAACAGCTTTCCTTTTATAAGGGGCCCCATATTAACAGAGACACAGTCAGGGTGCAGATAGCAGTTTACTCGGCAGCTTCCTTCATGCGGTACGTCTTCGCTACTGATCACATGATCTTCCATGGTCATATTTGGTATTCGCTCTTTGAAGATGATGATGCGGTCGTCGTTTGCTGTTGAAAACGTTATAAATTACACTGACTAATATTAACTGTTTTCTGATATATACCCGCAAAAGAGTTACCAAATCGACCATAGATTTTTTTTACTGACTTAACATTCGGAATGGGTCCCTCGGTCAGATGACTTATGTGTTTCGTGCTTGCTATGTCATTTAAAGATTTTTCTTTTGTATTTTAGGTGGAAGGCTTATTCCTCATAACCTGATAGCAAAACATTGACCCGGCTAGCTGCTTCAACAATCGAGAACAAGACATTTGGAAGCGTTCACGCGGGATCATTTGGTTGATATAAGAATTTAATTAAACTTTGAATGGGTACAGATAGTCTGTTTACACCAACAAACTAGCTTGCGTCAAGATCGTAACGAAGAGACTTTTAGTTAAGTAATGGGAGTACTAATAGTTCGATACCTCAATTACTGAACAAATACCAGAAAACGGTACAAAGCGAAGTCCCCAAAATATATACGACTACGTTCAAATGCCTCATCGATGAGAAAACGTAATCTGCGAAGCAAGCGTTTCGTGGGGCACAAAGGGGAAATTTTGAGAAGCAAGCCTTTTTGTTGTGTTGACCGAACGAAAATTGGGGCGAGAGGGGAGAGGAAGGAAGGAACGCTTGCCCGCAAACCCCAACATTCCGAAGAATGCGTTCACCCACAAGCGCGAGGATCTCATTGGCGTGGCCTTTTTGAAATGTATATATTCATAGCTGTCAATCCATTTTTCGTCCAAGAGGAAATGGATTATTCTCGCGAAAGCATAATGCAGATAGTTCAATCACCGCCTTCAGAGAGCGCTCGATATTCTCGTTGAATGTTTTCCTGAGTGCTTATATATTTTAACCTAATATGGGTTGTCATGAACACGACGTAAAATTTGTGCGTGACTTTGAGGCGATCTCGCGTCTCGCGTTGCAAAAGAAATTTTCAGTTACTGTAAAAATACCTTTTGCGACGCCAGTCGCAAGACGTTATATACAGACTATCCTTCTAATATTCAAATTCCAGAAGCTTAATCAA
>NC_090892.1:54289156-54291656 GCF_036669925.1 Montipora capricornis | reverse complement strand
CCTTCGGGGAAAATATTGCGTTGCTCCGGCTTTGCAATAAAATAATTTAATTTCTAAGGCATACAATTCACTACAGCAAAAGTACTAGTACTTCCGTTTATAAATTAAATTTTCACCATTTGCGAAAGCTTCAAATTGATTAAGCTTCTGGAATTTGAATATTAGAAGGATAGTCTGTACATAACGTCTTGCGACTGGCGTCGCAAAAGGTATTTTTACAGTAACTGAAAATTTCTTTTGCAACGCGAGACGCGAGATCGCCTCAAAGTCCGAAAAATAAAGCAAATATTTTGACTTCCGGCATTGCAAGTCACGCACAAAGTTTACGTCGGCATTAGGTTAAAAGGTCACGCTCTCTGAAGGCGGTGATTGAACTATCTGCATTATGCTTTCGCGAGAATAATCCATTTCCTCTTGGACGAAAAATGGATTGACAGCTATGAATATTACATTTCAAAAAGGCCACGCCAATGAGATCCTCTTGTGTGGTGAAACGCAGAATGTTGGGGTTTGCGGGCAAGCGTTCCTTCCTTCCTCTCCCCTCTCGCCCCAATTTTCGTCTCGGTCAACACAACAAAAAAGGCTTGCTTCTCAAAAAATTTCCCTTTGTGCCCCACGAAACGCTTGCTTGCTTCGCAGATTTACGTTTTCTCTCCGATGAGGCATTTGAACGTAGTCGTATATATTTTGGGAACTTCGTTTTTGTACCGTTTTCTGGTATTTGTTCAGTAATTGAGGATATCGAACTATTAGTACTCCTTCATTACTTAACTAAAAGTTTCTTCGTTGCGATCTTAACGCAAGCTAGTTTGTTGGTGTAAACGACTATCTGTACCCATTCAAAGTTTAATTAAATTCTTTATCAACCAAATGATCCCGCGTGAACGCTTCCAAAATTGTTCTCGATTGTTGAAGCAGCTAGCCGGGTCAATGTTTTGCGCTCAGGTTATGAGGAATAAGCCTTCCACCTAAAATACAAAAGAAAAATCTTTAAATGACATAGCAAGCACGAAACACATAAGTCATCTGACCGAGGGACCCATTCCGAATGTTAAGTCAGTAAAAAAAATCTAAAATTTGGTAACTCTTTTGCGGGTATATATCAGAAAACAGTTAATATTGGTCAGTGTAATTTATAACGTGTTCAACAGCAAACGACGACCGCATCATCATCTTCAAAGAGCGAATACCAAATATGACCATGGAAGATCATGTGATCAGTAGCGAAGACGTACCGCATGAAGGAAGCTGCCGAGTAAACTGCTATCTGCACCCTGACTGTGTCTCTGTTAATATGGGCCCCCTATAGGAGGAAAGCTGTTTTGTGAATTAAACAATGTCACTGCTCAAGAAAAGTCTGACCTGAGTAGGAAAGAAGATCACACTTACTGGGAAAAATGAGGTAAAAAAATGCTGAGATGATACATTTTTCAGTTTAGTTAAGATGTGTTTGAACAATCATGGAAGAGAGAATTAAAGATGTAGCTTTCGAACTCTAGTCTATTAAAGGAAAATTGCGATAATGGAAATAGAACTTGAATGATATTAATCTGTCAGTGGCTCGGAGATACTCGGAAAAAATCCGATTGCTCCTTTGCAGGAGTACTGTCCTACGCAGCCGTTTTTTGTGTGGTCACGCAACGCTCCTCCCCACACAAAACAACGGCTGCTTTCTTTCGAACTACATTCCTTTCCTTTGTTTGGACTGCGTGCCGAATGCACGTGATAATGAGGGGTTGCATCAATCGCGGCTCGCCTTTTGGTTTGAAAATTCACGGCCTGTTATTTTCGCGTGTATCCTCAGAGAGAAGAAGAGAACAGTTATGAACCTGTTTGGCGAAAAATCGGGTATTATGAAAACATCAATGTAAGCAAATTAAATTGAACATTTATTTAGCATTGAATAAATCTATACATCATGTGAACAACATTTCGCTCTAGGCCCCAGCATTTCCTTGAAGATTATGTTCTAATAAATACACACACATTGTGTGGTTTCCCTGGATGATCTACCGGTATTTTATCACGGGAACATAACTGTACACTGATTTAGAGGAGATCAATGATTACATGCAGATGGTCATGAGCTTCTATTACATATGGTTTAGAAAATTTGACCATTTATTTTTAGTGTTCATCATTCAGGTATATTAATATATTCGTAACCTACTATTGTCTAAAAACATCAGCTTCATTGACAGAGACAGCACTTAAGGTTCTCACGATACGCGTGCTTTCGCAGCATCTCAGTTTCGGCATCTTTCATTATTTTAAAAGCACGCTTCTGGTGAAGCAAAAACCAACGAATAGCTTCTACTCTCTGTACTGCCGGACGGTCGACCTCACCTTTAGCGCTTATTCTAACGGCGCTAACTCCAATAACAGTAAAATAATTGATCTGATCCTCCATGAGGTTTACAAGCAGAGGGGGAAACAACGACAACGATGTCGTTTTCATCGCAAACGAGTGGAATACTGAATCTCTAATAAATCAGGGATT
>NC_090892.1:54251656-54284156 GCF_036669925.1 Montipora capricornis | reverse complement strand
GCTTCCAGAACAGCAAGAAGCTATCAAAGCATTTTTTAAGGGGACAAATGTGCTTGTAAATTTACCCACGGGTGTGATGGAGGACCATGGGCAATACTTGAACAGCATTGTATTCCAGCTATTGCATCACCGATGTAGAAGATCCAGAATTATTCAGCAAGTTTTTAAACGGAATTTTCTCGTAGTATTCGGTTCGCCCGAGTGTTTGTTGTCTACCGCTCTATGGAGGGGAATCTTCAAAGCGAAAGGTATTCGAGTGGCAATCGACGAGGCTCATTGCATAAACAGTGGTAGGTAAATTTCTCTTTCTAACACAGAAGAACGAGAATAAATCTAGGACCGCGTCCATGAATTTCTCACACCTTGTATATCCTTAGAGTTCCCTTGCAACCCGTTTGTTTCGGCGGGTCTAATTTGCAGGTCGCAGGTCGCGGGTTTGCAGGGCATTGTTTCACTAATACAGAAAGTATCCTAAACATTTCATAAAGCTAACCTTAGGCCTAAAAAACTTTTTGTTTAGGCCTAAGGTTAGCTTTTAAGAATGTTTAGGATACTTTAGATTGGTGAAACAATGACCTGCAACCCGCGACCTGCAACCTGCGACCTGCAAATATGACCCGCCGGTTTGTTTACGTCCTGCGACGCAGACTAGAGTTGCTCGTGCTATGAAGTATTTGAGCTTAAGCTTACATGTAAGTCTTACGTGTAGCCTGCTTCCACGAAGCTCAAGCTTATTTAACTGTTAGATTAATACGTCAGCGAAAATATAAACTGCGTTTGCACATTTGACGTCTGCAATGGTTTTAATAAAACACAATCAGGTTGAAGGGAAATTCAAAACGCACTTCCAGTAATTCGTTGAGTCTGTTGGGGGTCCAGAACAAGGATCTTTGCGCTGCTTTGCAGACGGTACTAACCGGGGTTTGTTTACCTCTGTGACGCAGGCTAGGATACGTGGTGGACGGGCAAGTTCGATTTGAATACGCTACGTGTGGATTGAAATCTTTTTTACTCTAGAAAAAAAAGTTGCGGGATTTAAAATATCCGATACGTGTTGACGGGGCATAATTCGAATCACACGAATCACATAAAATTCACACACAACGCATTGTAACAGTTGGTTTACAAGTGAGGCCAATAACCACATTAACACCCGTCTACAGAAAAAAGACCAAAACAGGGCTTTTACTCTATTATCAGAGCCATGTGGACAACAGATATAAACGATCGCTAGTAGGAACTATGCTTGATCGCGCTAAACGCTTGTCATCCTAACCGGACGTCTTCTCCAAAGAAGCCATGATCTAAGAAAAATGTTTCTGAAATTGAAATATCCTGAAATACTTATTGATTCTACTTTTAAGAGACTTCACGCCTCCCAAGACCAAAACCAAAACCGTATTAAGCCAGTCGACAGCCCTATACGAACAACCTTGCCTTTCAAAGATCAGGAATCCGCCGACTCTGTACGCAGGCAACTAAGCGACCCTAGAAAGAAAATCGATCGTGTATTACAGCCAGTTTTTACAAGTAGGAAAATATCTGAAGAATTGAAAGTTAGTACCGAAACAAAGCCCTCACTTGTAAACCAACAATGCGTTGTGTATGAATTTCAATGTAATTCGTGAATGTGATTCGAATTATATAGGCTACACGAGCGTCATCTCCACTTGCGCATTGAGGAGCATAAATATTCCGTCATCGGTAACACCAGAAGGACAAGCACACCCAGAGATTAAACAATCTTCACGAGCAATTTACCACCTTAAAGAAATGCCGGGGAAAGTTTGAGTGCCTTATTTATGAGACGCTTTTAATAAGGAAAAAGATACCGACTCTGAACACTCCAAATGAGTTCATTCCAGCGAACATGTTTATTTAAATTTTGTTCATTCTTATGTTTATGCCCGCCTCAATTATTCTAATGTATTTTCCCACTCTCTATCCTTTACATAACGTTACCTAACATACAATAATTTGTATTGAGAATGGTGACATGTCGTTGCCGAAACGTCATGTTTTATCTCGCTACTCTTTATTCTAAACTAAACTTACTTAGCAAAAAAATACTATAATCGCTGAAAGAGATGGGTGGATGATTTAGCTGAAAAGAGGAGGAGAATATTTGTAGAAAAAAATTAGCATTGAGCTAAGGCTTACCAGGTACGAAACAAACTAATTTTACGAAGAAAAAACTTGACCCATTTGTTCTCGTAGGTGGTGGAGCGATTACTGCGGAGAGCTATCTGTTTTTCAATTTGGATAATTGTAGTCAGTTTACTATTGAAGGCGGACATACACGGGGAGCTCCACCTAATTTGCAAGAATAAAGATGACGAGCATCTTGCAAGTAGAGAAACAAGATCAATATCTGCACGAGTAGGGACTTTTGACAGCCCCATCAAATGAAGATCTGAGAGCACAAAATCATTCACAAGACCCCTTTGAAAGAGGAATTGTTTAACACCTTTCCAAAAACCTTGTGTTATGGAACAGTTCAGGAAAAGATGAGTTTCTCGTTCACAAAAGCAACTTTTATCTGATTGTACAAGGTTGATTATCTTCAGAAAATCATTTGCGGCAATCTTCCGATGTAAAAACTTAAATGAAAGGTTCTTATTTTGGTGAGGGGCGTACATTTCAAAGCAATTGAGTATGCTACTTTCCATTCTACATAGTCGTTCTGAACACGAAGGTGGGGGAGTTCTTTTCTTGAGAAGAGAAGTGTAGATAAAATTATTGACCTTGCGTGTAAAGGAATTTGTCCTAAGCAGCCTGTGTACGTGAATGGACAGAATCCAAGTGAGGCCTAACGACACTGTGCATATGAGGGAAGAAGAGCCTTCGCTGATCCACGGCATCAGGAACTTCTTACGCATCACCCGAGGACAGATAAAATATCTGATCTCGGTGGGAATCGAACCATGACCTTCGGATTAGCTCACCGTTGCTCTACCGACTGAGCTCTCAAGGCCAGACAGGAGCAGTGTATGGGAGTTTGAGGACAAATTAAATCGGCTCGGCCCAGCCCAATGACTTCAAGTAAGGCCTAACGCCACTGTGCATATGAGGAATTAAGATGCCGATGTTGTGGATCAGCATTTTCCTTTCACAATACCCCTCTCCCGCATCGGAGTACTGTGGAGCTTCCTCATAAACGTTTTTGAAGCTGAAAGAACTCCATAAATTCTAAGCATTTTAGTTCTTGAAAATTGGTCCTCAAATCGTCATACCTAAGGAGGGTACCATTTTCGTCTAGTAAGTGAAAAATTTTTCTAATGCCGTGGCTCGACCAATGTTTTTGGAATACGGGCCGGTCATTTATCACCGATGTTTGCATCCGTAACAGCCGCGACTTTAGAAAAATGGGATGTAACTCGGCTCAGGTTTCTAGGACCTCACGGATAAAGGAATTAGTTATCCCTAGCATAGGGATGTCGTCTTTGTGAAGGTTACACGAGAAAATTAGAAGGGGTTACGTTTATGCAAACGTTGGCCGTGTAGCACTTACATTTTAACATAATTAACTATGAAAGCCTGGGGTGATGTGAAGTGCTATTTTACTACCCATGTAAACCATGTTAGCGTTAGCCCTACTAATGGAAATGGGCCCACTCAAGGACAGAGAAAAACTCTGACCAGCCTGAGGGTGGGAATTGAAGTGCTAACAGTGACATGATTTACGTGGGTAGTAACATAGCACTTCACATCACCCTTTCATAGTTAATTCTGTGGAAATATAAGTGCTACACGGCCAACGTTTGCATAAACGTAACCCCTTGTACTTGTACATATTCATTGCCGTGAATTTGACATCTTCAATTCCCACGACTTTCTCCCGTCTGACCTTGTAGCTCAGTCGGTAGAGCAGCGGTAATCTAACCCGAAGGTCGTGGGTTCAATTCCCTTCCTGGTCAGGGGTTTTTCTGTCCTTTAGTGGGCCCATTTCCACTAGTAGGGCTAAAGCTCACATGGTTTACATGGGTAGAATATAGCACTTCACATCACCCTCTCATAGTTAATTCTACACGAGAAAATTGCCTCTCCTCCATATTTCTTTAAACTTTCATCAAAAGCAAATTTCCACTTCCCCCTATTAGTCGGATCAAGGTATTTCTTGATCCAGGAGACTTAAGAGATTGATTAAACGTGTTTATATCGATCATCTTGAGGCCGCCCTCATCTTAGACCTTGGTTATGTGCATTGTTTTGATCTTGTCGCCTTTGCCGTCCCACAGAAAATCGAAAAGAAGTTTATTGACTTTTTGTAATGCCTCATGGGAGGCTTTTTGGTAGGGGCGTTAAAATATAGACAAGTTGGGAAAGCAGTAGACTTTTAATGAGAGTGATTTTTGCCAATTAAAGTAAGCCTTCTCAACTGCCATAATTCGATCACATTTTTTTATTATTTTTGTAATCCTTTCATCGTAATTGGAACGGACCATTACATTTCTGTCTGCTGCGAACCAATCGCCAAATGTAAAAACTTGTTCCTTCACCCACGAGATATCTGGTTCTTTTGCTGAACCCACTCAAAGCACTTTGAGGCCAGAGATAATTTGAAATCTGTCCAAAACTTTTACTTCGTATAGAAAGGAGGCGTCTAAGCCGTCGAGAACAGTAGAGTGCTCTTAGGAGGACTCGCATTTGTTTTCCAAGTATGCCCGTGTCACTGACAGATAAACATCTCTTCTCATTCGTTTACCGGGCTAAAAACTTTCCCGTTGCTATCAGAACTTGAATAGTTAACAATTATTCGCCGAAGTAGTGGAGGTGGCTAATGGTGGATAGCCATTGACACTGAGATGACTACGGTTGTTTTAGTATAATACAAAAACAATGAGATAATATAGCTCAAAAACATGATATTAACTCATTTATTCCTGCAACAATTACAACATTTTCGGGCGCAAATCCCGGCCGCGTAAGGTGCTCGGAGGTGAATAGCAAAGGATATTTGGAGTTTAAATAGCTAAAATCAGAGCGCGTCTTCAACGCTATCCAGTGTCTTAGTGTTTATTAAATTCCGATATTACTTTCTTCGATTTTGGGACTTTGATTCGAACAATTCGCAAAATCGATGCTTGAGCCTTCTTAAACGTATGCCAACATACTGCAGCAATTCAAATCTGACGTTAGTTTTGTCATCTTACAAAACTTGGGCAAATCCTATGAATGTGCCTTTCAAATCTTGACTTCACAAAATAGCACTTCGTTATCGACTTCTCTCACTCTTCAACGTATACTTTAAACCAACCAACAAACAATCAATCAACCATTCATCAGCTTTGTTTTGCGGTATCATGACTCACTGAAGCAGTTTAAATATTCCCCGTGTTTCTTACCAGTAGCATTCGTTTTTTGTTTCAGAATCCCTGCAGCAGCAGCCCGTGTCTGAATGGTGGAACATGTCAAGCCGGATTTACTACTAAAGGATTTCGATGCCTTTGTACCAACGGCTCCTATGGAATTAAATGCGAGATAGGTAAGTTACAAACGCTGATTTTGATTTGCAAGCAAACTGAAACACTTATTAGGATAACAGACAACGCAGATGTCGGAAAATCTGCTGTTAAATTTATCACGTAACCACAGATATAACAAAATTGCTTTCTTCCTTTACAAATATTTTATTTCCTTGGTTAGTTTCTTACTTAGCTTTGCAAATAGCCAAACTCTGAAGTTTAAGTGCTCGATGCTGGCAGTGACAAGATCATGATGACTAGCATTGGAAGCTAAAGAAATTTCCGTCTCAGTTGCAATTTTTCTTGCGAACAGTATCCGTCTATTGAGGCTCGGACTTACTCACACCTTACTGAAGCTGCTATCTACACTGGGTGAAGTAATTCGTAGTTTCTATAATTAACAGATGCCCCCATAAGCCTCTTTTTGTGTTGTTTGACCTTACGGAATAAAAATCAAGAAGTTACCAGGCGAGGGTGTCTGACAAGTCTCAGTTTGGTATATTATGATTTTTCCTTCAGCAAAATCTTGCAGCCAATTGAAACGAATGGATCCTGCAGCAGATAGTGGAGTTTACATCATCGATCCTGATGGCAATGGAAACTTAGCGCCATTTAAAGTCACCTGCAACATGACTGAAAAGAATGGAGTCGGCGTGACAATCATCAGTCACGACAGTGAGAAGAGAACGCATGTCAAGGGATATGAACGAGCTGGTAGTTACTCACGTAACATTCAGTACACTGGAACAAATCTGTCTCAGCTAGCGATGCTCACCAGAGTCTCCTTACACTGTGAACAGTTTATTAAGTACGAGTGTCATCATGCTCGGATTTTCCACAACGAAAAGATAGTAGGATGGTGGGTGTCACGTGACTCGAAGAAATGACGTATTGGAATGGAGCATCTGGTAATAAAAAGTGCGCGTGTGGGATGACCAACTCATGCGCAAAGCCCAGGTTAGGTTGTAACTGTGATGAGAATGACAACGTCTGGCGTGAAGACAGCGGTCACCTCACTAACAAGACTCTGCTTCCAGTTAAACAGCTGAGGTTTGGAGATACTGAAGGCCGAAACGAGGAAGGGTACCACACACTGGGAAAATTCAAATGCTATGGAACAGCATGATCTCATGCAAGCGATCTTGCTTCACAGTATTTATCACGGTTTAATAAAAACTGAGACACTGTCACTCATAATGCTGATAAAATTGGATGGCACATAGTATATCCACACAAAAAAAAATCCACCAAAATAAAACAAAACAGAAACATAGAACGACAGAAGAGAAATTTAAAAAAACCCAAGGGATGCATGAATGGACCAAACGCAAGGTTAAAGCAACAAGGAGCTTCTTGAGATGGCTTGAATGGGTCAACTTAATCTTAGCTAAGGAATATAGATAAGCCGAAGTTTCGTGCATTTTCTCCGCTATTTCTACGTAGAAACTATG
Source organism: Montipora capricornis (assembly GCF_036669925.1). NCBI lineage: Eukaryota > Metazoa > Cnidaria > Anthozoa > Scleractinia > Acroporidae > Montipora > Montipora capricornis. The sequence continues at coordinate 54,277,240 of NC_090892.1, read as the reverse complement.
CATCTCATCTTCACCTAACAGTAACTTGAAATTTCTAGATAGCGTATCACTTATTAACTGTATACATACTAATAAAATCTGGACAAAAATTGAATAGTTTTGGGGAGTATTGAAGGATTTTGCAGCTTTTAAATGGTTTGAGACAAATCTATCTATCCGATATGTAAGGTCAGCTCATGTAACAACAGCACATCAGATAGAAGCAATCCTACCAATAGCGCTTTGCACTAATGACGTCGTGGAATTATAGACCCCTAAGAGACTCAGACAAACAAAGACCAGGCTGTAAGAGTCACAAGAAAAATAAGGCATAATATTCCCTTCAAGTGATGTCGACCAATTTTCTGGCTCAATTCTCGAGAGAGAACCAGAACTATACACAATTGAGCAGACAGAACAGTGTTGAAGAGCGCCTCTCAGCAATTTTCACCTAAGACCGTGCAAGACAAAAAAAAAATCGAAAATTGCCAAACTTTGTCACAATAAAGTACTACCAAAACCATTTTTAGAAAAATATGTTTTAGTTTGTTTCGATAATTATTTTATCTGGACGGCGACTTTTTCGGTATGGGGCCTTGTGCGCGAGTGAAAACTCCAAAATGTTGCTTGTTTGAATCGCTATTTTTGAAATAACGAATGAGTAACTTGAAAACCAAAACAACATGGCACAACTAGAGTAATTCCTTCACCCTTTAGCGCTGTTAACGGTACAATATACCAAAACTGGAATTTTTGACCAAATTTTAATCTTTAAATCTTAACTTTTTTTACATTGATTACAGAGTGCCAAATTTGTACGAAATTCGACTGTCAAAAAGCATCCTGGTACATGTCTTTCTCAAACGGGACCATATTCATCGAAATAAGCACTGTTTCTGCTGCAATTAAATTCAATAAAATTTTTGGGTAAATCAAACGGAAGATTTCAACATGCTGTTTGTCAACAAAAGTCGACCTTTGACCACCAAAGCGGAAGCGAGGTACATTGAAATCACATTTTATTCACTGAATAATTCGAGTATTTAGGTTTACTGGAACTACTGTAGGTAAAATGGAACGTGTCATTGAAATTTAACTGTTTTGGTTTAAGAGTGACATATCCGGTAATTATAAAAATAACTGACCTAAAAATTTGCATACTAGTAAGATTCATTCCATTCCATATTTTTACGCAAACAAGTTTCCTTAATTCACTTTCTGAACATACCTGCAAAACAAACAAAGAAAGGTATCCCCCTTTATATAAGTATACGCTGGTTGGATTTTCCTCGAAGCCCTCAAACGACCATCGAACCTGAGTCGAACGCTTTGTGACGTTCGTGAGTTGTGCCGTGATTGTGTCGTCAGAGCTGTCACGCAAGAGATTAGGACAAAGCACACAGACCAATGGCTTAGTGCGGTTATTCTGAGCTTGTTGGGGGAATTTGTGGCCCAAGTTCTGATAATCCAGCAAACGTTCAATGCGTAACAATAGCAAAATGTGATAAGGACACCAAGGCACACTTGAGAAGTTATAAAGTGTCGGATTCTTCTCTGGATATAGAGGCTAGGCTTTTGCTCGCACGTGCAGGTCAGCTTTAACTGAAATCACTTAAATTAAGATATTGAGCAGAAATCACTTTGCGAAATCCGCAGATACTACCTATTACAGACTTAATGTCAAAAGCAGAATACCCGCCCACAAGAAATGGAACCTAAAAACACTGCTGCCGCAGTGCCGCAGTCGTGTATGAGGCAAGCACCGCGGCACTGCTGCACTAGCCAGTCTACTCAGCTCAATTTAACCTTAAGTCGACTAAGGCACTGCGGCACCAGCCATTCTACTCAATTCACTCTATCGAGTAAGCAAGATGTGTAATACCATGTAATCATCTGAATCATGTATCGTTGTACGAGACTGTGAGCACTCACTTTTCCAGTTTCCATTTGAGATTTATGTCTGCCGCCTCTTCTAAGCGAGTCTAAGTGCGAAGTATTTGTGATGGTAATTAGTTCTACTTTACATATGAATGAAAACTAATTTTCATAACAAAAACTTCGCACTAAAAACAGGTTTGAAGAGGAAACAGGCATGATCTCGGAAATGGCCTATTTTCTTAAACTTTGCAATGAGTTTTGTCAGGAGCCCATCCTGGAGCGTGCAACTTCCATACAGCGTATGTGAAACGGCGTTTTCACAAGTAGGTTTACTTTTAGACTAGCCCTTCCCGCGAATTAGGTCAAAAAACAAAGTCATTTACGGTTCGGTGACCCTATTAAGTCAGCTTAATTTCTTGTAATTGGTCATCGGGCTCCTGTGGGAGTCTCATTAGCGGGAAATTCAATCTAAAAATAACCTTACTTGTGAAAACGCCGCTGCACAAGTATAGTTAAGTTGCACGCTCCGGGTGATGGGCTCCTGGTTTTGTCTTAGCGTGCCAATTACTCTCCAGCAATAAAAAATAGGAATCACGCAGTTTGTTTTTAAGATATACGCGTTTAAAGAAAATATATAGCGTGTTTTTTGGTGGCTCATTTGTTTCCATGGTAACCTATTACGTCACATTAATGAGTGCATCTGGTTAAAGTGGTACTATGACGAAAATTTTAGATTTTTTTTCCGGGTTTTTTTAACGGAACTACAATGTTTATGACCAAAAAAAGAAAAATTTTGTAATTTTGGATCAGGATACACTATTCTTGTGAAGAAATAGACCGTGTAAACTTGGCAAAAACCTGTCCATATGGTATCATAATATTGCAGTTACGGTGCCCATAACGTAAAAAAAAAATTTCCCTTTTGAAAGTCCATATTGAAAAATAAACTTTAGCGAAAGGATTTTTCCATTCAAACGGGAGCCGAATTTTCTACTACTTATTAAGTAGCATGCAAACTGACTGCCATTTTGGCATACCACTCGCTGAAGTCTTCTCTCGACTAATGACGTAGATTCAGGAACACGTGGTCAGAGAACATAAGGATTTGAGAGTTGATGCGAAAAAGTGCCTGAAAGATGCGTTACCCCTCAATGTAACAACACAGCTGATCCTGAACAAAGAATATGGGTGCATAGGAATCATTTCGTCAACTCGGAAACTGCAATAGCCCAAACAATTGTTTTGACGGAAAGAAAGAACTGGAAGCCCGGTAAAACTTCGCCGCTGTGCTACAACTTCGTTCATAAGTAGTTGTCAAGCGCAAGTCAAGTTTTTGAGGCTGAGGAAGGGTTAATCCGCGCTTCCCTTTCACTGCCATGTGTGATGCTCATTCATGTGGGCTGGCGCGATTTTTCTTATTAGATCTCCATCGGATTCCAAATCGGAGCAGTCGTAGCTCAGATGGCTAGTGCGTGGCTTTCGGAGCAAGAGGTCCCCGGTTTGATCCCCGGTGACTTCAACGTCTGTTTCGACTTTCCTCTGATCCGTGTAGCTATAGCTTTAAATCCCCTTAAAACGGAGCACTGACAGAGGGAGGGGAGTAAAGGGCGCACCGTCCGCTTCCATTGATACCAGCCTCGTAGCAGAAGGAAATACCGACGTTAAGGAAATTCCTTAGCATTGCATTGCGCATCCCTACTGCGCACGATTTTCGCGTCATTAGGGCGCGCACATGAGCACGTGCGCATACATTAAACGTAAGAGATTTCCCTCAAAGTAAGCCCGATAGCGAAATAAATACTTCTTTTCTCTAAAACGAGCACGGTGACCCCCGATTTCTTTTCCAGGTATTTGCTAAGAGTAGTCTCATAGAAACAACATAGTTGAAGAAGAAAAAAACTTTGATAGTAGAACATCGTTTTTTTTTTTTGGAAAACAGTTCCGTACTGGGTGTGTTTTAGCCAAGGCGAGGACTTCAAGCTAACCACGGATCTGTCCCAAAAAGTGCACTATTCCCACAACCAGGCAATCAAAAACGGCATCAATGAAGCAATACTGCTTATGTGAATAAAAGAAGCTTTATTTTCAAAATAAAATTTTGTGTCCTTGAAGTCACCAAGACTTAATTTCTGTATGAAGGTGATTCGAATTTTTAACGCCCAAACAGTAAAAATACCCCATTTTAAGAGCCTACTGACGCGTAAACAAGCACGGTGACTCCCACGGTTTTCCCTACAAAGATCGTTTCAGTCTTTCTCAGAGACGAGAAAAAGTATACAAAGCCCGATGTTGGGACTGTGATTCCTTCTACATCGGCAAAACAAAAAGAAGATTGCATGACAGGAAGTCCGAGCATTTCAAAGCTCTTACACAAGTCGGCCACGCCTCTGCTGTTGCAGACCATACAATTTCTACCGGTCATAACATCAAATGGGACCATTTTGAAACCCCCGCAACTGGAAAGCCCGACTTGCAGTTTAAAATTAAAGAAACGCTATTAATCAGTGACTTAAAACCCTCTCTCAATGAAAACATTGGTAGTGAGAAGTTTTTTCTTTATTAATTTCTTCCGGAAGAATTGACTACCGGAAGTTACGTTTTTGTTATCACACTTTTTAACTAGTCACCAGTTCCTCGCTCTAGTTTTTTAAAATTCTTTTTTGACAGTTTTGACCGTAGGCTCGATTTCCCGCCGCTCACTCGAGTTCGGGTATCCTCCCCGAGAGGATACCCGAACGCTGGACGCGTGAGCGATAGATTGTGTCTGTGACGTAAATTCAAAATATAATTTAGGCGAAGTTAATAGTGGCGGGGAAATAGCATTAGACATCCCAAAAACACTGATTTTAAGAAAACAGAAATTACATAACAATGTTTAAAACGTCTGTGCTAAGTTTCCAGATGATACGAGCTTGAGTTTGTGGTTAAATGATCGATGTGAGTTTGAATTCAACCGGCGAATCATCGACGAAATCTTCGGCTGCTTTAGCTCTCAGTCGACCTCATCGGCCCCCTCGTTTTGCCAGCAATAAACTCAGCAGTACTTTCAATTGATCTTGAGGAATTTTACTAGCTCTTACATTAACGATGTATGAGGAGAAAATTGCAATAGCAATGGATTTGAAAGCCGTATTTTGACCTTAGCGCCATCTGGAAAATCGGTGAAGTTTGCGAACTCAGGCGGTAGAAAACGACACAATTCCCATTCTCCAGCTTCTCGAACACTTTTTGTTGTCGCAGTCTTGGATGTTTCCTACCTTAAAGTACTGTAAACCTCGAACAGGCCGGGTCAAAGAATACCTTCGCAGCCAAAACATATAATTTATGCCAGACGGATTTGTGCAGGCGAGTTTCTGATTGGCGGAGATTAACAATGGCTCACCTCACGCGTCCAGCCGAGATTTCGGGAGTGAGCGCTGGCTCATTTCCCGAAACAGCGGCTGGTAATCGAGCCTATTTTAACCGTCACTTCTGATGATGTATGCTGCAACATACGAAACGTCAAGTATAAAATGAAAATGTTTGTAACCGCTGTTTGTTTTCTTTTCTTGTTGAAATTGAAATGGCCAAAGGACAAAAGTATTTATGACCCCATTTTTTTATTGCATTTTTTTAATGTTCATATCATGAGTGTTAATTATGCCAAGTCTCCAAAAATGTTTGATAGTAGAACAATTTCAAGGGAATTACCTTAAATAAAGTGACTTTAACTTTACCTTTACCTTTACCTTACCTTTATGCCGTGTGCAAATCGTCGTACTCAAAAACGCCTTTAAAAGCAATTAATAAGAACACAATAACCGTTAGTTTCACGGGCAGTGATACAATCCGGCTGCGCTGATCAATGTGCTCACTTCAGGGACAACTGGAAAAGCGAGTGCTCGCAGTCTCGTGCAATGATGCATGATTACATGGTCTTACATATCTTGCTTACTCCATTTTCGCAATTGGAGCGATCGCTGAATACCCTTCCACAAAGGAGCGTTTACGTTTGTGACGCTAGGCGCAGTGGCGAAGTGAACGAAAGTGGGTTTCGCGCGGTTCACGTTGGATAGAGTGAATTGAGAAGAATGGCTGGTGCCGCAGTGCCTTAGTCGACTTAAGGTTAAATTGAGCTAAGTAGACTGGCTAGTGCCGCAGTGCCGCGGTGCTTGCCTCATACACGACTGCGGCACTGCGGCAGCAGTGTTTTAAGGTTTATTTTTTGTGGGCGGGTATTCTGCTTTTGACATTAAGTCTGTAATAGGTATATCTGCGGATTTCGCAAAGTGATTTTCTACTCAATATCTTAATTTAAGCGATTTCAGTTAAAGCTGACCTGCACGTGTGAGGAAAAAGCCTGGCCTCTGTATCCAGAGAAGAATCCGACACTTTATAACTTCTCAAGTGTGCCTTGGTGTCCTTATCACATGTTGCCATTGTTACGCATTGAACGTTTGCTGGATTATCAGAACTTGGGCCACAAATTCCCCCAACAAACTCAGAATAACCGCAGCAAGCCATTGGCCTGTGTGCTTGGTCCTAATCTCTTGCGTGACAGCTCTGACGACACAATCACGGCACAACTCACGAAGGTCACAAAGCGTTCGACTGGTTCGATGGTCGTTTGAGGGCTTCGAGGAAAACTCAACCAGCGTATACTTATAGAAAGGGGGATACCTTTCTTTGTTTGTTTTGCAGGAATGTTCAGAAAGTGAATAAAGGAAACTTGTTTGCGTAAAAATATGGAATGGAATGAATCTTACTAGTGCAAATTTTTAGGTCAGTTATTTTTAATTACCGGATATGTCACTCTTAAACCAAAACAGTTAAATTTCAATGACACGTTCCATTTTACCTACAGTAGTTCCAGTAAACCTGAAGACTCGAATTGTTCAGTGAATAAATCGAGATTAGCGAGTGGATTTCAATATACCTCGCCTCCGCTTTGGTGGTCAAAGGTCGACTTTTGTTGACAAACAGCATGTTGAAATTGGGCCTCAAAATCCTCCGTTTGATTTACCCAAACATTTTATTGAATTTAATTGCAGCAGAAAGATTGCTTATTCCGATGAATATCGTCCCGTTTGAGAAAGCCATGTACCAGGATGCTTTTTTGACAGTCGAATTTCGCAAAAATTTGGCACTCTGTAATCAATGAATGAATGTAAAAAAAGTTAAGTTTTAAAATTTGGTCAAAAATTCCTGTTTTGGTATATTGTACCGTTAACAGCGCTAAAGGGTGAAGGAGTTACTCTAGTTGTGCCATGTTGTTTTGATTTTCAAGTTACTCATTCGTTATTTCAAAAATAGCGATTCAAACAAGCGAAATTTTGGACTCGTTTTCACTCGCTCACAAGGCCCATACCGAAAAAGTCGCCGTCCAGGTAAAATAATTATCGAAACAAACTAAAACATATTTTTCTAAAAATGGTTTTGGTAGTACTTTATTGTGACAAAGTTTGGCAATTTTCGATTTTTTTATCTTGCACGGTCTTAGGTGAAAATTGCTGAGAGGCGCTTTTAAAGTGTAGGAGGTTGAAAATTGACGCGCAAAGGTGACGACTTTTTTTTAATTAAACGAGTGAGGGGCTGTATAAGGTCGTGTAAACAGTAAAAGTGACCACGTGCTTGATCCGAGCATCGATAATGGCCCTTGGTCTGTGGCAAAAAAAACAAAAAATGATTCGATATTGCAAGGAAATGGTACCCTAGTGCAAATTATGTTCCCTATTCTACTCCGTCGGCAGGTTGGCATGTTAGAAAAGACGGTTGATGGGCCTTATTAGGGAATTTAAGATCTACGACGGCGAGGGTCGACGAAAACGTCACCTCAAAATATAACTTGGCTCTATCATAAGTCTTTCGCGATTATTCAGTCTAGTTCGCGTCGTACAATGTGGGCAAAGTATCCTAAAAATAAATTGGTAGGAGCGGCTTCAGAGCGAAAACAGAGAATGAAAGATTCTCTGTTGCTTGCTTACGTTGTCCTCAAAACCTCGAATTTGGTGATTTCACGTCGTCGTTATGAGGAGGACCGCAAAAATATGAGCTAAAATCCGTGCTGCACGTGCAGCACGATTATTTATGCTCTCTTAACCAATGACATTATTGCTTTGTGGCGTTGTCGTAGTCGTAACCGTCGTCGTTTCTTAAATTCCCTATTATTACACTACTCCTGCTGTTCGCAAACAACGGTTGCCTGTTTTGCTCTGACTAAGACATCTTTCACGGATTTTTCTTTGGCATATTCTACGTAGTATGGGGGGCGTGTTAAATATTTCTCTTAGATGTGGGTAATTTTTTATCAGGTGCCATTTCCTCGTGAGCGGAGTGGTATTTTGTGACAAAAGTCAGAATTCTGTTACATGTGCGTTTTCATCTCCTCCTGCATTAACTCTTTTTGTTTGAGAATCTCAGTTCAGAGAGATGCTTTTTAACACTGTTCTCTGGATATCCTTGATTTTTTAGGTGTATTTCAAAGTCTCGTGCGTTTTTCAAAAATGGAATGGGAAAAATTTCTTATTTGAAGCGGTAATACTTTCCCTTTTATGAACCTTCTTGTTACTCCTGGTGGACATCATGAACGTCTGCTGTGGGACCTTTTGTAGAGCACAAATATATGTTTTTCACAGTTAAGAATTCCCGACTTCAATCGATTGACCATGGCTTACATTTCTTGATGTCTTACGATGATTTTAGTAGCGGTATGAGGACTTTCTTTCCTGATTCCTGCATGCAACATTTTGAGAGATTTCGGCAACTTTTGGTCATTTATCTGGGTACTGTGAGTCCGATTTACATCAAAAGTGTTTAATACTAACCATTCTACCTCCTTTTTAGAAACCAACTCCACAGATTTAATAAGTTTTCTTCTTCTTTCCTTCATTATCGCTTACCGCACTCATACATTTCCTTTCAATAGATCGAAATGTCTACGCGGGGGGCTCATGTGACAAAGTCTATTTTTAGTAATAGTGCAAAGCGCTATTGGAGTACAAAAAATTTCCATTCTTGGCCTTTTGTGGTTTACCGTGTATAGCAATGATCCATCAGTGCAACGCTTAGTATACTGTGACGATTGATTATACACGCTCATAACAAAACATAACATAACATAACATAACATAAATACTTTATTCATGTGTCAAATGTATCTATTTTACAATACAGTAGTAAACTTATCGGGGACAACTTCCTAATATTTAACTGGTAGTAATCAAAGATTAGGAAATGCGTTCTTCAGGATATGTAGTGTGATAATGGAAAACTGGGTTGTCTGAAGAAAAGCAGATGGAAAATTATGTAAGTCATTCCTGTGAATGGGCTCTTTTCTGGCTATGTTTGTCGTTTCAACGGTGCGTCGGGTGTTGCTGCTGTGATAGGTACGTTTATACGTAGGTACATTGAATATTCATTTCCAGTTGTGCTAAATGTTATTCAAAAGTCCCCTAGGTTGCCTTCATCGAAGTGTGAGGGAACTGTGTCTCGATAAAATAATTAATTGTGATAATTGTACCATCTGGCTTATTAATATCAGACCCAGTGATATGAATTACACAGTTATGAGCATTAGCTACCGCCTGAATAATTATACTGTTACAACATGTACCCAGTGTCAACATTTGTTGAATGTAGTTCTCCCAGCAATTATTCGAAGTACTTTCAATATATAACTTTGGATTATCATTTAAATGCCCAATTCCAGCCATATGAATTTGAAAGTGCAACTCTCTCCACTTGCACCAACATCATAAGGCACGCGCAGTATGTGTGCTAATCTGTCAGTTAGACAGGACCAGGGTGAGTTATCAGTTACATTAGCTGTGGTCACACTACGCACTTTTGCCCTAGGTAAACTTGACTTGTTGACGGTTTTACCTAGGGAAACTTAAATTTAGAAGTGTGACCGATTTTTCCCCAGGTAAATTACCTAGGGAATTTTTTTTCCATCGAACCTTGAATATGTCAAGAGAACAATAGAATTTCCCTTGACAGTTACCCTACATGTTTTGAAGGGGTAAACTGAAATCTCGAGGTAGTTAGCCAATAGATGGCACTACATGTAATAACATATCTTGTTAATAACACAGTATATATACTGTAACATTTTAAGCCACTAACTATGGTCGGTAAAACAAACTATATACCGACTGTAACTATAAATACGCCGTTGAATACTGGCTTAAAATGTTACAGTATATCATATACCGACCACAATTAATTACGCCATTAACTACTGGCTTAAAATGTCACAGTATATAAAATACCGACCGGAAATTAAGAATGTTACAGTATATAATATACCGACCACAAATTAAGCCATTAGATACTGGCTTAAAATGTTACAGTATACAATGTGCCGACCACAAATTAAGCCATTAGATACTGGAATGAACATTCCACTGATGAAGGGCACAGTCCCGAAACGTCTGGACATATGTTAAGATTTTGGCACTTTCAGCAACATTCTCAACTTTTATTTTCTTATATTTGCATTTCACTATCAGTTTTTATGGTTCAGTCATTTGTAATTTTTCAGTTGGTGGACCCAGTGTGAATTACCTTCACCATCACCAACAGCAACGTTTTATTTCATAGGTACTGAGATTTATCCACGAAAATGATGTGAATAAAATTCGCACTGATTCTGAATGTACCCAATCAGGAACACGAACGATAAAATTTCACTGTGAAGAAATATCGATCGTCCAATCAGCAACGCGAATGACGAAATATGAACGTATCGAATGGTACGTCATCATCCGACAGCCGTTGCAAAAAACCGCGCGCTTTGAAAAATGGCCAAAGGAAGATTTGCTTCTGTTTTCTCAGTTGAGGAATTTATTTTAGAACAAGAAAACAGAAATGCCGCTCAAAAAAAATTAACGAGATGTACGGTTGCTTGAACAACTTTTGAAAACGAAGATCGAAGACAGGAAAATGGAAAGTATCCCAGCGGTTGAGCTGAATGAATACAGAATACATCAACCAATTCATCATCTCCGTCCGCACTAAAGACGACAATGAATACGAGCCGACGTTCCTTCGAAGTTTAGTGGCTAGCTTGGAACGACAACTGAAGAAAAAGGGCTATTCCGCAAGCATAACAAACGACCTGGTATTTGAGAAAACCAGGGAGGTTCTTTAGTCCAAACAAAAACAACTAAAGAAGCAAGGAAAGGGAAATAAACCCAAAGCGCCGGTAGCTTTGACAAGCAACGAACTAAAAACACTCGTCACTTTGGACCACTTTAGAATATCTGAAACACAGTGTTATAAATTTTATCAGATAAATTGTCGGTTGAGCGATTTTAAACCATTGTTTATTGCCTTCATCGCCCCACTCCATTTGTGCGAAAAACATATTTCGTCTATCAAACACTACCACGGAAAAAAACCTCAGTACCTATGAAATAAACACATTACAGCATGGAAAATGCTTTGAACAATTTTTATTCACTCGTTGTTTAGAACATTAGCTAGAAAGAAACATTTTGTCGTCATCTTTTGATCCACGTGGCTCTTTCCAAGGTACCTTGAAATACCATAAAACAGGAAGAAAACTCGGTTATTATATTCTGTAAATAACTGTTGTAAATACGATCGAAGATTGTTTGAAAATTTTGATAATGACACTACGCTTTTGCTCTCTGAGTTGCGTCTAGCAATTTATGGGCCGAGACTGTCTGTCACCTCTGTTTCTGATATGTGTCTGACAAATCGTCGACCCTGTTTGTGCCTGAAAAATCGATTTCTTATCCAGGCAATATGATTTTCTATCAGATACTATAATCTTTGATTTTCAAACTAAAGGGCATCGCTGTAAATATTCGAAAATGACTCACCTTCAATCGAACCACACTTCAATATCGATGTTCGTTGCGACTTTCTGCCTCGTGACACAAGTTACCCAGAACATTTCCCGAACTCGGCGAACAATACCAATACCACCTTGCGCGCCCGGTTGAGTAATATCGATACCACCTTGCCCGCTCGGTTGAGCAAATCGAGATTGTTTTCCCCTATACAATATCTTCCAATTTACATAGTTATCAATATCTATCATTTTACATCTTTCCCCTTTTTACGCGGGGGCTTCTAGGTTGCCTTCTCAGAGGCCAAAACCCTGCGCGGGGGCAATAATGATAGTCCTCGAGTAGCGAAAAGCGTGACGCTTTCTTTCAATTTTTTCCCAAATAAATGTTCCTTCAATTTGCATTTGCTAACTTCGCCCTGAAAGGCCACGGGTCAATAGCCTATTCGGCTTCGCCTCATAGGCTATTGACCCGTAGCCCTTGTGGGCTACGGGTCTAATAGATAATTTTGGTTATGACGTCACGTACGTCCGTACGTCCGCCCGTACAGACCGCCTTGGTGGAGGTGGGGAGGCAGGAGAGCTCCTGGGGAAGGGAATTTTCAGGCAATTTTCCTTGGCGAGCAACGGGGTAAAGAGCAACGGGGTAAAGAGCACGAGAGAAGAGGCGCCGAAATTTGAGAAATGTAAGCGAAGAAAGCCTCGAGAGAAACCGAGGAAGGAGAAGAGGAGCAATTTTTAATGAAAATCACTGTAAAGCTGAGAGAAATAGAGCGAGAGACAAAACAACTATTTACAACGGTTAGCTTTCAGGTAATATTTTCCTTTGCCTGTGTTCGCCTGTGTTTAAATTTAGCAACACACTGGGACATTAATTTGCCTGTGTTTAAATTAACCAATACACCAATACATCACTAACGTTTCATGTTTAACCGGAGAATAGGCCATTTCCGAGTTGCTCTTTGTCTCGGTTTCGAAGTGAGTCTTGGTGCTCAACTATTGTAAGGAAAATGAGTTTGATTTGCATAAGAATACGCAACTAATTTCCATTTGAATGGTTGTGCACCAGGACTCGCTTTGAAACTATGGCATGCAGCAACTCGGAAATGGGCTATTAGGGAAGCAGATGTTCGATAGGTGTAATAGCTGTTGAGTTTTATTCCTCAGTTATCGAGTTCCATAAGTATAAAACTCAAAAATGGTTTGCTTTAAATCAGAAAAGAACCAATTCACCGTTGCTTTTGAGAAAAGTGTATGCCAGGCAAAACAAGTTGAATTTCGGTAGGCTGAAAGTTAAGAAATAATTTGCCTGTGTTTAAATTAACAAATACACCAATACATCACTAACGTTTCATGTTTAACCGGAGAATTAGGGAAGCAGATGTTCGAAGGTGTAATAGCTGTTGAGTTTTATTCCTCAGTTATCGAGTTCCATAAGTATAAAACTTAAAAATGGTTTGCTTTAAATCAGAAAAGAACCAATCCACCGTTGCTTTTGAGAAAAGTGTATGCCAGGCAAAACAAGTTGAATTTCGGTAGGCTGAAAGTTAAGAAATAATTTGCCTGTGTTTAAATTAACAAATACACCAATACATCACTAACGTTTCATGTTTAACCGGAGAATTAGGGAAGCAGATGTTCGAAGGTGTAATAGCTGTTGAGTTTTATTCCTCAGTTATCGAGTTCCATAAGTATAAAACTCAAAAAGGGTTTGCGGTAAGATCAGAAAACAACAAATTCACCGTTTGCTGTTGAGAAAAGTGTATGCCAGGCAAAACAAGTTGCATGTCGGTAGGCTGAAAGTTAAGAAATAATTTGCCTGTGTTTAAATTAACAAATACACCAATACATCACTAACGTTTCATGTTTAACCGGAGAATTAGGGAAGCAGATGTTCGAAGGTGTAATAGCTGTTGAGTTTTATTCCTCAGTTATCGAGTTCCATAAGTATAAAACTTAAAAATGGTTTGCTTTAATATCAGAAAAGAACCAATCCACCGTTGCTTTTGAGAAAAGTGTATGCCAGGCAAAACAAGTTGAATTTCGGTAGGCTGAAAGTTAAGAAATAATTTGCCTGTGTTTAAATTAACAAATACACCAATACATCACTAACGTTTCATGTTTAACCGGAGAATTAGGGAAGCAGATGTTCGAAGGTGTAATAGCTGTTGAGTTTTATTCCTCAGTTATCGAGTTCCATAAGTATAAAACTTAAAAATGGTTTGCTTTAAATCAGAAAAGAACCAATTCACCGTTGCTGTTGAGAAAAGTGTATGCCAGGCAAAACAAGTTGCATCTCGGTAGCCTGAAGGTTAAGAAATAATTTGCCTGTGTTTTTAAATTAACAAATACACTAATACATCAGTAACGTTTCATGTTTAACCGGACAATTAAGGAAGCAGATGTTCGAAGATGTAGTAGCTGTTGAGTTTTATTCCTCAGTTATCGTGTTCCATAAGTATAAAACTTAAAAATGGTTTGCTTTAAAATCAGAAAAGAACCACTTCACCGTTGCTGTTGAGAAAAGTGTATGCCAGGCAAAACAAGTTGCATCTCGGTAGCCCTGAAAGTTAAGAAATAATTTTCCAACTTTTTATTGCATGATGCCTCTGGACTATTTTAACACGTCACTCAAAATTAATTTTAAGTCCTTTGAAATATTTGTCCTCATTAAAAACTTTATGACGACGTCGGCCCAACAAACGTGTCGAGATTGACACCTCTCTCTCCCTTTATGTCTCTTGCTCTGCCATTTTAGTGTGAGTCTTATTACAACTCCCACTGAGAGTTAGGTAATTTTTTACATAAACAAAGATGTCTCACTCGCGCGAACAGGTACAGAAGATATGTTCAGCTATCGGTGTGTTGACGGTCTGCGTATTGTTTGCACTTCAGTATTTTCAATGTTTAGGTAAGAAATGCTGTTGATGCTCATGTGGTTTACATTGTAATAGTATGAGTCAGACATATCTGCATATAGGTCAGTCGGTGACGATGTAGTCCTAGAGCTTTTGAAACCGACACAGTTTCTGGGCCACAAAGCATCCAAAAGTACTTCACGTGTGACAACTGGAATACACCAAAGAGTTTCCTTAGTAATGTAGCATATTAACGGCTACATATCATCAGTTTTGTCTAGGAAAAAATGTTTTTGAATGAGAAATTTGTTAGGACTTGAAATAGGAACTGATACACGATACACAACTACGAGGATTGACTGAAAAGTGGAACTGCAGTAGTGGGTTGGTTTACAATGCTCTCGAGTTCGATGTGAAACTTTAAATTCTCGTGGTCTGCCGGCCCCTCTTGTCGCAGGTTTCCTCATCGCGCTATCTATTAGATCATGGCGTTTGCCGACACGTGTACAGGTATTCACAACGGACAGTGAAGATGTACACCATATTGTTTTCCAAACGATTAAATCTCGCTTTCTTAATGTAATCTTTTTTTGTTCCGCATTAATATTCATATTCTCGATTATCCGGACCCTCGATTATCCGGACTATTTCGTGTAGTTCCAACGAGTCCGGATAATCGAGGTTCGACTGTACACCTGAAATCCAAATATAATTGGCTGTGCATGACAATGGTCAATAATCTTACTTATCCTTATATTTCATTAACCTGGCTCTGCACACTGATCACTGTTTTATTGAAAGGAAAAAAAAATCTGTATGAAAGAGTAACCTTTGTGTTGTTCTCAGCAAGACAGCTTCTAGCATCCCTCCTAGATTAGATGAATGTTTACTTTTGTTACATGATGTTAAGACTTCCTCTTCATATTATTAAAAAAATATTTTCTAAAAGTCAAGTTTCTTTACCGAGCTCAGAAGATAATGATTTGGTAGTGTATAATTTATACGTCAGTGAGTTTACATATCATTTAATTGTTATTATTATGCTGTTAGAGTAACTTTCAAAAACAGAAAAAAATCTATCGCAAATTGTGAAAACAAGTCAGCTGAATTTGAAGCAGAAAAATGTGGTTTTACCAAACGAGTTGAGAGGACAGAGTTAAATTAACCAAGAAATAGTGGGTTATAAATATTTTATGCAGGAGGTGGAGCCGGAGCTTTGCCATTTGTGGAACAATGGTGACATGTTTATTCGAATAAATGAATTGAATGAAAAGCGTTCATTGATGCCGTGCGTTGAAAGAGAAAGTTTTGTTTGGGATTTTTGCGGCTGTCTGTGTTACCACGGTGTGAAGATTGGCCATGTTATGGCAGAAGTGGTTAAGAAGATTGAAATTGTTTTGGGCGCGTCTCTTTGCCATTTCTTTCTTCATCTCGTCTATGATGTTCGCGAAAGCAGTCCGCAAATTTTCTCCCTGTTTCATCTTTTAGCATTATAAATGTATACGGTATGCAATAGATGACAAATGGACAGATGCACATAATATGGAACGTGATTATAACGGATCGTTTGGGTCCTAAGGTTTTGCCTACAGTTAAATGAGACGGCAATTTTTGCATAGTGCGCGTGGGTTTGAAAGTTCCTTGTTGACTGTCAGATTTTGGTGCACTTCTAGGTAGATAGGGTTAGGGTTAAATGATACAAGTGGTAGAGAAAACATCAGGTTACTGGTTTGGCGATCACTGACTGCGCCGACAATGTTTTTACTGCGAGTTTTTGTGGGTGATAGGTGAGGGTGAGTGGAAGTCTTGTCCTTCTGTTTAGTTTTACGTGCCGTTTCCCAATCGATCACTTTCGGTAATTACGCCTGACGCCTATGACAGACTGCGTCATGGTTTCGGTCGAATTCGGTTTCTTTTTATCGTAGTTACAAATTGCAATGCTTTTTATCGTGACATTTTATTGTCTGGTTCCACCTCGGAATCACGTGTAAAAACAGTGAGGATAAATAGTCCTAGGTTTGCTCCCGGACTGTTCATGAAGCCAATTGAATATTGAACGGAGGTTGAAGCTACGAGTTCACTAATGGAACCACTTGTCAAATTGAGCGGAGATTTAATTCTTAAATTTATTTCCCTTTGGGGGGGGGGGGGGGGGGGATGAACCGTGAATAATTGCACAGCCAAAACTCCATCAGAGGTGTTGGATTTCTTCTGTGACCCAAAGCATACATGGCATGCCATTCCATCGAGAAATACAGTAAACGTATTATGATAATGACATTTGTAACCCTGAAACCACCATCATATGCTGCTATAGCCCAACTAACTCTCCAGTCAACGTTGAAGAGGTAATTCGCTTCTACAATGTCTTGTCCACTTCTGCATCGGCTGTGCCAGCTCATAATTTTCTCAACATTGGTGGAGATTTCAACGCCCAATTGGGCCCGGAGAAATTTCAGTTCACGTTGCACAAAGACTCCAACAAAAACGATAGACATCTCATTGACTTTCTTGATCAATTTAATATTTTCGCTGCAAACACCAAATTTAAGAATGGTCCAGGGAGACTTTGGACACATAGATATCCAAACGGCCACCTTGCCCAGCTAGATTAATATGTCTTTGTCCGAAAAAAGTGGCAAAATAGTGTGAACAACTGCAGAGCAAATACATCATTTGAGAGTGCCAAATCAGATCACAGGATTGTGTCCTGTAAATGCCAAATCAGTTACAGGCAAAACAAGGCTCTATCTTCCGTTCAAATGCGGAAAATCGACTGGAAAAAGGTGATTGCAGATGCATCCCTCTGTCAGGAATATGCTGTTGCTGTCCACAATAGGTTCTCTGTCCTTGTTGACAAACTTGATGAAAACCCAGATATCAGTATCAGTATCTAAGGCAAACAAAGAACTCGCTCTGGAGAAGTTACCGAAAAGGATAAAAAGATCTGATCCTATCTCTGACAGAGAAGAGGTCCAAACCGCAAGATGTGTTCTGAAGAAAGAGTTAGAGGCACACTACATCCTCCCAACTAGAGGTTCCTATTACAGGTTGAAGCTCCAAAATCAGTCCTAGATAACGAGGCCTACAACAAAGATATCGATGAAGAACTTATATCTAAAGCAGAACAGCTCGAGAGTGCACACGAAGAAAACAGGTACACTGCAGCCTGGGCAGCGCTCAGCGAATTGACCAACAAGAGAGCTTCACCTGTTATTAAGATTGAAGGAGTAGACTCCAAAGATTGCCTGAACAATTGGTTTCACCACTTCAGCACACTTCTCGGTAAACCAGAACAACACCCTGTGGACCTAAGTGAGCCTTTCTACAACTACAAAGTCTCTAATCAATTACCTATCAACACAAATCCATTCTCTATTGCCGAGCTTCAAGTATGCCTAAGAAGGACCAGTAAGTAACTCCAAAACACGAGGCCCAGATTATATTCCGGCTTTAATATGGAAGAATCATCATTTTCATTTTCATTCACTGGGAAGAAACCAACGGCCTTCTAAGAGTTCTATATTCAACCTATTCCTAAGAAAGGCAACATGCGACTGCCGGAAAATTACAGAGGAATCACCTTGTCTCCGATTGCATCAAAGATTTACAACTCCCTTATTCTTAATCGCTTGGCACTGTATATCGAGCCACTCCTCCGAAGAAACCAAAACGGTTTTCGCAAAGGACGATCTACGCTACCACAGATCCTCGCTCTCAGACGTATAATTGAAGAACTGAAGGTCTCGGGAAAGAAAGCATCCATTGTGTTTGTTGACTTTGTAAAGCATACGCCAGTGTGGACAGGAACGCGATGTTACATATACTATCTAACTGCAGAGTACCAGAGGAGATAATTAATGCTCTCGCAGTAATGTACGATAACCCATCGTGTTTTGTACAACTCCCGATGGTCCAACGGAGGCGTTTCCTACAACAGCATGCATACTACAAGGCGACACGTTAGCACCATTTCTCTTTGTCATCGTTACGTTGTGGACTATGTCCTTAGACAGTCAGTCGACAATATCAACCACTACGGTCTTCATATAGGCCGTCGCTCTGGTCGACTGAATTACAAACATCTAACAGACTTAGACTATGCTGACGATCTTGCACTTGTAGCTGAGCAGATAACGTCCGCCCAGGAGCTTCTCGTTTCACTAGAGGATGCAGCAGCAAAAGTTGGTCTTATACTCAACGCAAAAACGACAGAATGCATGCCTATAAACCAAGACCTTGACCAGCAATCAATTCTTTCACGAGACGGTTCTGTCATAAAGGAGGTTTATGACTTTAAATACCTCTGGCCATTCGTTGCTAATAGTAAGAAAGATTTTAGCTCACGTAAGGGTCAAGCATGGGGCACTTGCAACAAACTGAATTACATATGGCGATCAGACATTGCAAAATCCACTAAGATGAAATTCTTTAGGGCCTGTGTTGAAAGCATTCTGCTATAGGGAGCCGAAACGTGGACAATAAACAAAGAGCTGGAAAAACGGTTACAGATTACTTATGCGAGCTCAGAATCTCTCTTGGAAGAACCATCCAACAACGGCCGAAATTTAGGGAGAACTTACTCCTATCCTCAAAACCGTGGCTCAAAGAAGAGCAAGATTCGCAGGCCACTGCTTTCATACGAAAGACCAGGTGATCTCCGATCTTTTATTATGGAGACTCCCCTGCCCAAGGAGGCAAAACAGGCCTTTCACTTATCCAGATACCTTGGCCAGGTACACGGGCCTTATACTAAGTGAAATTGTCCACGCAATGGCAGAGAGCCCCTCAAAATGTAAGATCATGGCGTTTGACTTTCTCCATTATAATAGTTTCCAATGCCCTCCTGTTCCTACGTGCGGCTGTATTTTGGAAGAAGTTAAGTCGGTTAAATTTCTTGGAGTTCTGATATCCCACGACTTAACCTGGACGGTGCATTGCGATTGCATAATGAAGAAAGCCAACCGTAGGCTTTACGCCTTAAGGCAACCTAGGCGATGTGGCGTGTCCGCGCATGATAGTGTCATGGTGTATTGTTCGCTCGTGCGTTCTGTACTAGAGTATGTATGTGTTGTGTTTGTTGCGTTGCCGCAATATCTATCTGATTCGCTAGAAAGAATACAAAAACGCGCGCTCGCAATTATCTTTCCTGGCTCCACCTACAGCGAGGCCTTAAATTTAGCCGGTATATCAACCCTCCAAGATCGTAGATCAGCGGCTTGTCACAAATTTATTGCGCAGCTTAATCCAGATAACCCGGTTTACAAGCTAGTAGCTAGTAGATTAGAATCTGCGAGTGCTTCAGCCTACTACTCACTCCGATCGAGAAAAATGGTAAGAACTAAGACAACTGCCAGAAATAGGTTTAGTGACCTTAATGTTACAAACAAATACGCTACTGACTTGATGTAATATGTTTATTAGTGTAGTTTGTATTATTTATGCATATATATCGTATTCAGCATTTATATAAGTACCCATTTATTCGTGTAGTTATATCTGACCAGACCTGTAATTAAGAATTTTCTGCTAGAGGTTTCAATAAACAAAGCTACTACTACTACTACTACTACTACTACTACTACTACTACTACTACTACTACTACTACTACTACTACTACTACTACTACTACTACCTGTTCCAAGTTGCCATCATTTGAGGCAATGAGTTCACCAGTAGATTGTATTGTAATTGTTGGTAGTGTCACCTCTATTAAACTGCCCCCAAGAGTTTAGTACACTTAGTTTGGCTTTGCTTTGAAAAATTGTCGAAGTAAAATACAGTCCGATATACGTGCCGACAGATAAAAAGATTCAAACACATCTTTAATATGTTTTGGTGTACAATTCCGCTGTCACTAAGCCAAGAGATACAAGTTTTAATTTTCACTCAACATACAAGCTCAGTATAGAGTGCGTCAGTCAAATCAAATGAATTCTCAAATAATAACCTAGATAAATTGTCCTTGCATATTCTTCTACAATTATTTGAGTTCAAATCCTTTTAAGCTTCGATTCCAACAAAGAAATTGACAGATAATTGACAGATTGTCTCCCGTGAAATAGTATTCACATAGAACTCCCAAGCCATAGCCACTACCTCTGGTTATGCTTTTTCTCTTAATAACTGCCATGATTTGTTGCTCTTTTGAGAAATAATTAGTAAGCCATATTGCCATCAGTTTTGGGACATAATAAGAATGAAGTGACGTTTCTGCTAATTAAAGAAGTACCATTATGCTCATTTCTGACGAACCTCTATTAAGCGGACAACTTCCATTAAGCGGCCACTAGACGTTACCCCGTAGGTGGCCTCTTAATAGAGGTTTCAGTGTAAATGAGTTCACCAGTCGAATAAACTAGCCAGAGGCTTGCTAAGTCATCAAACTAAGAGTTCAACCGGTCAGCTAACACTTTAATGCAGTACGATACTCATTGTCTGAATTCATAAATCGAGTTCAAGTGCTCACCACGATATTTGTTGGCTTCCAGGCAAAAAGCTTTGCACTCAAAGATATTAACGTTCAATAGGATCCTTTTTTTTTTAAATCGATCATCGCTATGTTAGTGTTATGTTATTGTTTGTAATATCCATACTGACAGTACATAATCAGGATATAATTAAACTAGGGATATATAGAACAAAGGATTGGTGATGTGCGTTCGATTCTTGTTTTGTCATCGATGAGGCAATTGAACGTAGTCGTATATATTTTGGGGATTACGTTTTTGTACCGTTTTCTGGTATTTGTTCAGTAATTATAAGGTATCGAAGTATTAGTACTTCTTATATTACTTAACTACAGGCTTCTTCCATGCCACCATAACCCAAGCTAGTTTGTTAGTGTAAACAGACTATCTGTACCCATTCAAACTTAAATTAAATTCTCATATCTACCAAATGATCCCCCGTGAATGCCTCCAGGCGTCTTGTTCCCGATTGTTCGAGCAGCTAGCCAGCAGGTTATGCGGAATAAAGCCTACCACCTGAAATACAAAAGACAAGTCTTAGAAGGATATAGCAAACACTGAACAAATAATTCATCTGACCGAGGGACCCATTCCGAATTTTCATTGAAAAAATATATGATCGATTTGGTAACCGGGAGCGCTTAAGTTTTGAATGCATTTTTCGGTGAGAATGTTTCGACAAATGGTACTGCATGTTCTGTACTTAGAAAAAGAAATGGGAATGTGCTGTATAGATCATTTGCCAGAAAAACGGGTTGTTCAGGTTGAAAAACAAATGAAACGGTCTATTTTCTGTGGCACTTGTAAGTGTGGACAAATCGGGTACAGAAATTTCCGGCATACCGGTCAAAGCGAGAAAAAGGGAATACCTCGAAATCTCTTACGTTTTTTCCGGATACATTCCACCGAGATGAACCGTTCCAATTGAATTCTTTCCGGAATTACCGAAAATTCCATTCAAATGGTAAGCGCTCCGGCTATACATTATAAATCAGTAAAATTGGTCAGTGTAATTCAAAACTTGTCCAACAGCACACGGCGACCGCATCATCATCTTCAAAGAGCCAATACCAAATATGGCCATGAAAGATCACTTGATCAGTAAAGAAGAGGTACTGAATGAAGGAAGCTGCCGAGTCAACTGCTATCTGCACCCCGACTGTGTCTCTATTAATATGAGGCCGCTAACAGAAGGAAATCTGATTTGCGAATTAAACAATGCCACTGCTCAAAACATGTCTGTCCTGAGTAGCGAAGGAGGTTACACTTACATGGAAATCAAGGTAAAAAAATGGTTTGATGATACATTTTTCAGTTTAGTTAAGATGTGTTAAACATGGATGACAAATTAAAGATTTCGAACCCTACTCTATTAAATGGAAATAGAACGTTAACTTGAATAAGAGAAGATAGATTGATCTGTCAGTGACACAGACATACATGTACTCGGAAAAATCGAGCCGACCCTACCACTTTCTGATGCTCTACCGCTGAGCTACAGGAGGCTCGTGAGAGTGAGGCAATTAAACTAGGTTCATGCTATCGAATGCTCATAGTTTCGACTCCTGTTAGGAGTACTCAGATGTTTTTCCGGGTTTGCCCGTGTCACTGGCAGATCAAAATCTTTTTTCATTCGTTTACCGTCCGGGCTAAAAATTTTCCATCACATTAACTATCAGAACTCTCTAGTTACCAACTATTCCCCGAAGTGGACCGGAGGTGGCTAGTGGCAGATAGCCACCGACACTGAGCTGAATAGTTGTTTTAATATATACAAAAACAATGAAATAATATAGC
Source organism: Montipora capricornis (assembly GCF_036669925.1). Classification (NCBI taxonomy): domain Eukaryota; kingdom Metazoa; phylum Cnidaria; class Anthozoa; order Scleractinia; family Acroporidae; genus Montipora; species Montipora capricornis. Next base: position 54,254,461 of record NC_090892.1, on the reverse strand, counting down.
TCGTTTATCCCTGCAACGATGATTACAACATTTTCGGGCGGAAATCCAGATCGAGGTGCTTGAAGGTGAATAGCCGAGGATATTCGTAGTTTGAGTAGCCAATCAGAGCGTGCCTTCAACGCTATCCAGAGTATTTTAGTATATACTAAATTCCGATATTGTTTTCTTCGATGTTTGGCACTTAGGTTTGAATAATTCGCAAAATTATCCTGGAGCTTTGTTTGTTTTAAAAAAACATACGCCAACATACCGCAGGAATTCAAATCTGACGTTAGTTTTGTCATCTCTGGGCAAATCCTATAAAAAAAATGTCCTTTTCAAATCTTGACTTCCCAAAATAGCACTTCGTTATCGAGTCCTCTCACCCTTCAACGTATACTTTAAACCAATCAACAAACATTCAGTCACCCATGCTTCAGTTTCGTTTTGCGGTATCATGACCGACTGAAGCAGTTTAAATATATCCCGGATTTTTTACCAGTAGCATTGGTCTTTTGTTTCAGAATTCCTGCAGCAGCAGCCCGTGTCTGAATGGTGGAACATGTCAAGCCGGATTTACTAGTAAAGGATTTCGATGCCTTTGTACCAACAGTTCCTTTGCGGGAATTCATTGCGAGATGGGTAATTTACAAAACGCTGATTTTAACATGAAAGCAAACTGAAACGCTTAATAACGCAGATGTTGGAAATCTGCTTTTTTAAATTTATCACGTAACCACAGATATAACAAAATTGCTTTCTTCCGTTACAAATATTTTTTTTCTTTTGTTACTTTCTTACTTAGTTTTGCAAATAGCCAAACTCGAAAGTTTAAGTGGTCGATGCTGGCAGTGACAAGATCATGATGACTAGCATTGGAAGCTAAAGAAATTTCCGTCTCAGTTGTAATTTTTCTTGTGAATAGTATCCATCTGTTGAGGCTCTGACTTGTTCACAACTTACCGCCATGAAACTGCTATCTACATTGGGTGAAGCAGTTCGTAGTTTCTGTAATCAACAGATGCCTCCATGAGCCTCTTTTTGTGTTGTTTGACCTTACGGAGTAAAAATCACAAAGTCCCCGGGCGAGGGTGTCTGACAAGTCTTAGTTTGGTATATTATGATTTCCTCTTCAGAAAAATCGTGCAGCCAATTGAAACGAATGGTTCCTGCAGCAGAGAGTGGAGTTTACATCATCGATCCTGATGGCAAAGGAAACTTAACGCCATTTAAAGTCACCTGCAACATGACTGACAAGAACGGAGTCGGCGTGACAATGATCAGTCACGACAGTGAGGAGAGAACGCATGTCAACGGATATGAATCAGCTGGTAGTTACTCACGTAACATTCAGTACACTGGAACAAGTTTGTCTCAGCTGGCGATGCTCACCAGAGTCTCCTCACACTGTGAACAGTTTATCAAGTATGAGTGTTTTCATGCTATGATTTTTCGCCGCAAAGGTAGAGGAGGATGGTGGGTGTCACGTGACTCAAAAAAGATGTTTTATTGGGGTGGAGCATCTGGTAATGGCAAATGTGCCTGCGGAATGACCAACTCATGCGCAAACTCCAGCTTTGGTTGTAACTGTGATAAGAATGACAAGGTCTGGCGTGAAGACAGCGGTCTCCTCACTGACAAGACAAAGCTTCCAGTAAAACAGCTCAGGTTTGGAGATACTGGACACACCAGAGAGGAAGGTTACCACACACTCGGAAAATTCAAATGCTATGAAATAGAATGATCTCAAGACACTCGGAAAATTCAAATGCTATGGAACAGCATGATCTCGAGAGATCTTATTTTAGTATCTGTTACAACTGTATCACGCACGTCATTTTAGTTAAATTCATGCCACGAAGATGCTGATAAAGTTAGATGGAACACAGTGTTATTCTCAAAAAAACTGTAGAACAACAGAAAATATAAAATATAAATCTTAAATCTTTAAAGGAAGCATTCTCCGCTATAAGATGAAGTTTAGTTTCATTTCTCATCTATTCGCATCTCAGTAAACCAACACTAAATTGAAATCTAGAATCATCCAATGAAAATTTTACTGAAATTCAAAAACATGAGCCTAACAGCCTCTTACTTAAAAGACCGATAAAACGACACGTACATGAGCTTATACCGGATAAAACACTCCTCATTAGAATTCTTTATTGCCCCCGCAAGGGACTTTGTCTGCTGAGGCAAATCCCGAGAAGAAATTATTGTAGTCCTCTCCAAAGAATCGAACCCTCTACCATGATTAGACGTCCGAGATTACGTCTCCTCTGTGTTAACCGCTTAGCCATCTATTAAGCAAATGAAATGTGCCAGATGTTGTTTTCTTCTAATGAGTTTATAGAGATTACTTCATGGAAAATGCGCGCGTACGATTTTTATTTTACGAGTTGAGTAGTATCAGAAAACTCACTCGTTCGCTGCGCTCACTCGTTCGTTTTCTGATACGAAATAACAAGTGAATAAAAATCGTACAAAGCATTTTCCATGCTGTAATGCGTTTATTTCGTAGGTACTGAAGTTTTTTTCGTGATAGTGTTTGATAGACAAATTTATTTCGCACAAATGGAGTGGGGCGATGAAAGCAAAAAAAAAAAAGGCTTAAAATTGCCAACAGACAATTTTTTGAAATAAAATTTACAACACTTACTGTGTTTCAGATATTCCAAAGTAGTCCAAAGTGAAGAGTGTTTTTAGGTCGTTGCTTGTCAAAGTGTTGCACACTCAAATCAGAAAAAACGTTTTAAAGCACCAGCTCCGTGCTTTTAACTACTCTCCGAGCATATTGGTTTTACTCTCTACATTTCCTAGCATACA
>NC_090892.1:54244156-54249156 GCF_036669925.1 Montipora capricornis | reverse complement strand
CACATTGATTATTTACCTCGTAATGCGTAATGATATGTTTTACGAGCCCTTGCTTCCTTTTAAGTTTTAGTATCTCAGTCTTAGAAGCTTACGTGTACCTAAACTTAGGACTATGAAGAAGATTGCATGTGTACATGATCATCAGAAAAATGAAGAAAAAAATATCAGTGAAAAAAATGGCGACTAAAAGTTAAGATCTGGCGACCAAAATTTTTGGATCAGTCGCCAATTGGCGCCTTACTAAAAATGTTAATTTCGAGCCCTGGTCTTACAGCACTCACACCATTATTTTCAATATACTTGATTTATAATAGCTGTAATTGATTAGTTTTCGTGTACCCAATTAGTAGAGGGTTCTACCCTCAGCTAGATACCACTGAAATGTTAAATAAATTCTTTGATTTATATATGGTTTTCACTAATGTGACAAGGTGGCCATCGCGGTTAGTGTACAAAACAGTACAAAATGTTTGTGCAGAATTAAGTTCCCAGAGGAGAGAAAATTTATTGTTCTTGTACACCAACATGGCCGCCATGACCTCACATGAAAATGATCTATTGATTGAGCTACTGCTACAGTTTGATGCATACATTAAATTATTACTAAATATGAGCTTTAATAAATAGAAGAAATACCTTCTCTAATTGTTGTCCCTTTTAAGGTCTTTTCAATTTCTTGTTGACAATTCGCCTCATTTTTATTTGCCAGTGCCAGTGCATCTTGGCATCTTTCAAAAAACTTGCATAGGTGTGCATACTGACTTTTTCCTGGTTGAACCCCATTTTCTTCTGCGGCCACTACGTCTGGATACCGTGATCTGGCGATTTTCAGGATACCGTATGGACTTTGGTTCTGGTAATAGGGTGTCCAACTGTCGATCGTGGGACTTTTTGCTGTTCCCAACAGGAGATTGGTGCGCTTGGATCTTTCTTTTCTGCACCAGAGTTCACAATCGCGCAATGAATTCGAATATTTCATTCTCTCGCCTGCCATTTGGAGAATGAAAGAATTAGAGAACACTTGTGTGGGGGTGACTGGGGACTCGTAGTACAAATTCTTAAACTGGCGTTTTAATGAAACGGTTCGCACAACCACGTGTCCCTGTCCGTCGCGTGTTTGAACGAAATCTTTCATGACTTTCGGCGAGCTCAATACAATCGACGAACTTGAGGTCTTGAAAGCAGCTTTACATGTGGCTGAATTTCCATGGGAACACTGCTCGGACTGTGCTTTGAAGTCGGCGTATAAGCGAGCTAGTCTCCTGTCCTTGGTCAGCCCGAGTGACTCGGCATCATCTTCCTTGACATCTTCTAAATGGCAAATTTCGGTAATCCCGTTTTCAGATAAACGTGTGTGGTGTTTATCCAAAGAAGCACTTTTTAACCAGTTATAAAACGTGCTTTCTTCTGTCATCTCTGCCATCTTTGCAAGGCGTTTTTGCATGAGGCTTGTTACAAGGCAGCGGAGGCCTGGATGCAGATCACGACCGCTGACAAATTTCGTAATCATATGTATTCAAAAATAAAATGGCGGACAGCTTGGAAAAAAGTTCACGCGGGAACAGACCATACGTAGATTTCAATTGTAGTTTTGGTTTAAAAATGTTATTGTTTCATTATGCAACAAAACGGCAGATGAAAGAAACACTGAGCTCAAGGAGGCAATCGAACAAAGTTATGAGTGTAGCCGAGAAAGGTTGATTGCACTGTACAGTCTGCTTGACGAATTAGTTGCCGTTAACTGCATTTCTTTCCAAGAGGCATTCGATCAATACGCTGGAAAAGTCCCATCGATAGCATGCAAGCTAGACAAAAAAGAAGCACGACGACAGTTTAAAGAAAAGATCTTGTCGAAGAATGGTCTGCCGGTTCTTTTTTGACTGGTTGGTTGGTTGGTTTATTATTAAATCACATCGCAGTAAAATACTGAATTGCGTAATTATTTACAAGCTACTATACAAATATAAATATAAATGTAAATATAATAGCTTCAAATTCTATTAAAAAGTTCTCATTCATCTCAAACTTGAGTTGGTTTCAGCCGCACACTTCACGAAAAACGAATTAGCGAAACGCTTTGTCTTGGCTGCTGGTACATTATACGTTCTTTGGCGCCTAAAATTTTCCTAGCTGCCTTCTTAATTAAACTATCAACATGATCGTTCCATGTTAGTGTGTTGTTAATGATAAGGCCGAGAAGCTTGCTGGAAGTCGTTTCTTGAATCTGTATCCCATCAACTGTTACTGGGTCGAAATGTTCCGGGGAACGACGGAAGGTGATGGTAAGCTCTTTAGTCTTCTCAAGATTTAGCTGGAATAAATTTTCCGCTGACCAGTTGGAAACATGGTCAACTGCTTCTTGCGCTCTACTTTGTTGCCCCTTGGTGGCCACACGTTCATCCAGCTTTTGGAACTACCATTGGACAATATGTCTTTGTGTCGAAGTTTGGATCTTGTTCTGAACAGCCACAGTCCGTCGAACAAAGGGCATGCTGAAGAACGTTTTGAAACTGAACTAGCTGCTCATATTTCCACTCTGATGAGATTGATGTCATCTTCAAAAGACCGTGCCATTCTTATATTTGTCCTTTCAAGTATGTTCTCGTCAACACAACTAGCTTTGATGTTGGGATTGCAAAACCAGCGTACAGAAAAATTGAAACGAACCATCGAGAAATTTTTAAGTGAAGTGGACAAGAATCAAGAGCAAACAGAGAGTGAAGCACAGAACCGTTTAGAAGCTCTTATATCTAGGTTGCAAACAGACCTTAATAGATGTGAGAGTGAAATTAACATAAAAAGAGCACGGCTGTGTGATGAAGAAGTGGAAAGTAAAAACTTTGACATCAAGATGAAAAGAGAGAGATTGACAAGACTTCAGGGTAGATCTAAAAAGGATGTCAAAAAGAGAATTTCGCGTAGGCTTTTCCACAAGTGGAAACAGAACCTATTGTCGCAGAAAGGCAAAGGTAGAGGGTGTTACAGGATAGATCGTAGAGCAGAGCAAGCAGTTCATGAAGTTTTACAGGAACAATTGAAGGCTCACACACGCAGATGGGGAGATGAAGGAACAGGCTACCTTGAGCACGAGCAACGGATTCAGTCCAAAGAGATGCTGCGAATTGCAAACAGGTAACTATTAAATGATACACAATGATATAAAAAATAAAATTGTGAAACTGAAAGTTGATTTTCGAAATCATACAGTAATGTGCACTTGTTAACAGTCATTATAATGACAAAACCTAAATTATAAATTAGCAAAGACATGTAATACTGAGTCAGTAAAGATAGCATTCATTTTGTTGTGGTATAAAGTGTTTAAATGTGGAGGTGCAGTGATCTTGAGATGTTAGCTGTATGATACATTTCTATATGTTGTGGTTCAAAGTTTTCCTTGGTTTAAATTTTTTCAAACCAGTTTGATTTTTATTTTCCTTCTCCTTTCTTGCATTCATTATCTTAAATTCAAACAATAGAAAATAGAAACCAAACTGCTTTGAAAAATTTTAAACCTTGAAGAAAAATTTGAACCACAACATTATGTTTGGACTTTTTATTGTTTTATGAAACAAAACCACAAAGCAACTTTTATGTTACCATAGAGTTATTGTAAAGCACATAGTTTTTTAAATAATTTTTTTTAAAACAGGCTTCTTCAGCAAATTGGCAAGAAAGCAATTAAATCCAAGGAAACCGTACGCTCCTGGGGAAAGTGCAGAAACAAACGCTATCGACAGGCACAACAACATCGTGGGCAGAATCTTTGGGCACATCTTCGTCCCCAAAAGAAACATAATCAGAGGCACATCAATGTTCACTACAATCGAGCACATATTAAGAATTACACCCGATTTGCATTTGCTAGTTCCAGTGCTGTACATGGCTCGAGTCTAGTCATCAGGCGTGCTATTGATGACAAAGCATACATAAGATGTGGGACATCAGAGGGATTTTCAAGACCACTCCATACTCCAGTTCAGCTAAACACTGGACTTGATAGCCACTTTAAACTCCCATCGGCAGATTATCCTGATCCTGTTGGCTATGTCGCACCTGGAGTAATACTAATGGTTAATGACATGAAAGAGGTGGAACACAGAGGACATGACAAATTTGTTCCAAGAGATGTTACAGTCTCTGTGACTTGTAAACCAAAGCATATCTATCCAAGTTCTGCCACAAACTGGGCCAATGACTTGTTTGCTAACAGATATGTCTTCCGAAATGAACATGAGATGCCTTTGGAAGGAGCATCAGAGACAGCTGTTTTAGACAATTTCTCACTCGAGGACTCTTTACCCTATCTCATTGCAATGAGGGATTCTGTCTTTCAGTTTGAACTTATGACAATTGAGGAGGACTACAAAAGAGTGGTAGAGGGAGGAGATTATCTTTCGAGAGAAATGTTGAGGGTCCACATTCTTCTTAAGAGATTGGAAGTTGGTCTTCTATCAGCAGATCAGTACAGGCAACAAACAGCTCTGGGCAAAATAGTGGAAGATCTCTCCTTACTGGCTGAGCAATTGAAAAGTATTGGTGAGCATTGTGATTTGGTTTTTATTTGTGGGTTAATGATACAAATGTAGTATAATAATATTAATAATGGCATTTATTCATTTATTTGACAGAGGTCATTCACTTGCAGCTTTCATTTGCCACTGTAGTTACAGTAATGAGCAGGAAGTCTCAGCAGCCTTTCCAGGCTTATCTAGGACACCCCCCTTACTAAATGATACAAACAAAGTTCTCAGACAATGTATAAAATGTCAACGGGTTACATTGATCTTTAATACAGATTCATGTAAAAGGGCTACATGTAGGAAAGAGCTACCACTAGATTACCTAGTAATATTAAACAGAAAAATGTATATGTCCTTTTATTAACTTCTGTCCATTCATTTAATATTATTCTTCCGTTGCGTTTTGATAGGAATTAAGGTTTACCTACTGTTTTATACTATTAACTTTATCCTCCCTGAGGATCTGGTCTCAGACTT
>NC_090892.1:54230664-54244056 GCF_036669925.1 Montipora capricornis | reverse complement strand
AATTAATTTAGCTACTTGTAAACGAACAAGTAACATGCTTTGGAATTAGTTCAATTGGAGCTGATTCTTTTTTTTTGTTGTAATTATTGTATTTTTTCAACCCACAGGAACCTCAACGCATTGCCCACAGATTTAGGAGTCTACGGTGTAAAGAACCACGTTGGAAAAAAGAAACAAGAAATATGTCGGTTTTCCGTTTATTGCAACAATTTTTAATATCGAGAACAGACTATAACCATATTTCATTGTAGGTAATGGTGACGCTTGTACGTATTACCATTAACGATCTTCTGCTTAGGTCGAGATTTCTAGCTCGAGCTCGAGGTTTGATCCAAACCGATGCGGAGTTATTTCTGGTCGCCTAAAAGACGCAAGAAATATCGGTCAAAACAGGTAAAACTGCATATAAGACGAAAAGATTCTGGACATTCAGCACTTTATTGTGCCATCCAAAAATACCTCTTTCCTGCCTAATTTCGGAAACTGCATCAGATACAATGTCTCAAACGATTCCCTTTAACTTGCCTGAAAGCCGAAGTGATTATAAAAGGATAAATGAATTTCATATTACATTTAGTCATTTGATGTATTTTAGGCACTGCAAACCGGCTAGTAGATATTTCTTTTCGAGTCGAAACCATCTGTACGTACCTCACATATTTCGGACACAATAAGGAAAAGAAACGTTTGTTTAGTTTCAAAATCAAGGAACCCCCCCCCCCCCCACATCCTTTTACCCACACACCCTCCCCAATAATTAAGACAATACTGCAAATTTTGGTTGAAGCACCTTGAGCTAAGAAAAAATTGACACACTGATCTCGTAATTTACACGGAATCTCTTGTCAAATTATCAATGTAAAGGAAGTTTACTTTTCGTCTTGTTTACTTAATGACAAAATCGCCTGTTGTAATCACCAATTCGCTTAAAATACACAATATTCGCGTTCGAAAAGTAGGGATTTCAAGAAGGGGGCTCCATTTAAATTGATGAGTTCGAGGTGTAAGATGGCTTCGAGTTCGTTCAAATTTCACAAAAAAGCGTCTTAAGGAAGTTCGCGCTAATTGTGTGCGCAACCGTACTGCGCAGGTAACGCGACTGTAATATGTCACGCATTACTTCGAGCATTAGTGAAGTTGAGGTTTTAAAACATTTGCAAAAACCGTAGCCTGAATTTCAGCCGCCTCCTTCGCTCGCTAAGTTCACTCACTTAGCGAGCGGAGGAGGCGGCTGAAATTCAGGCTACAAAAACAGTGGCAGATAAGTCTGCAACAGCGTTGTGCAGAGAAGCATAGTGATCAGTCAAAATTGATTTCAAATATTTATGAAAGTCAAGTAGACTACTGCACCACTGGATATTCGCGATGTTTATTCAGTCTCGTGCGCTAGTCTACTTGACTTTCATACAAAATTTTCAAGCATCAGATTAAAATAACATGGCCGACCAAAAACCGCCGAGGAAAAAATTCCAGGCCGGCAAAAGAATGGCAACAGTTTATTTCCGAATCATCATTGAAACTTCAAAGAGAAGTGAGCGGGAGGAATGGAAAAGCTTCTGGAAAAAGGTAGCTGATCGAGTAGACTAGTGGCTGAAAGTTTGGAAACCTCGACGACGAAACACCGTTGCGTACATTTAATGGGGCTGTTTCTTTTTAATGTTTTTTATTGCCCCTCCGAACTTAAGTTCAAAGTGAAATGCATGTTTTAAAGTTCTTTTCCTTTACTTTCGTGAAAATTGAGCAGTATTTTTCACGGCCTCGTCCGCTTGAATAGTGGCGGACCTGCGTGGAAAACATATCAGCGATTGAAGTTCACAAAAAAACCACACTCCAGAAGATGAGCATGACGGCAATGGAGAGAATTATACAAAAACACCAACACAAATGAAGATGGACCCCTGCTTAAAACTTCGTTGCTATGCTCGAGAAAGGTTTTTTTTTTTTCGGTAAAAACCTTTCATCTCTTCAACGATCGATTCCTCTCTTGGGTTCCAGTCCTTGCCCGACAGGTCACGCAAAAGCGTGACAAACGAACTTTTCCAAGAGCTTTACAAAATCACATCGATTTTCCTCGTTCAGATCATCGGTGACCCCTATTTTTTTTTAATAAATGAATCACTTAATTTTACTGTACTATCTACAAAATCTGATGAAATGAAAAAATTCCCTCTCACTCGTAACATTTTCTTTCCCTCGTGCCATCGAATTCTGGTAGTGGTTGCAACGGATAGAGCTTACGACAAACGCTCCGTCGAGGATGAACTCTACTGTTTATCACATGCCTAGCGGCATAACAATTATCTAAAAATCTCACTCCTAAAAACCTGTATGCACGGAAACTGTTCACTCTAACAGTTTATTTTTTATGATTTTCGATGGATGAGCAGATGAGCCTACATCTCGCTATTATGACCGATTTCTCGAAATTAAGGCATTTTTCCACTGCCATTTTCTCCGAAACAAAGTCGGTGACCCCCATTTTTTTTTTTCGTTTTGGAATAAGTACTTATGACCTAACTCTAGGCGAGAAATGAAGAAAATCTCACCGTGGGAGATTTTGGCGCGAACGTCCTTAAGAGAGAGCTCGCCGAAGAAATGGACTGTATGTTTAGCGTCAATCGCGGGCCATTGACGCCGCGCAAACGAGACGCTTCACAGTTTGAGGAATGTCGACGCAGAGCGCAAATTCAAAGAATGAAGAACGCTTTCCGCACGTTGTCATTCCGTTCAGAACCGACTATAGGAGAAAGCATCTGAGAAGATCAGCAATGCACTGCTGAAGCACCAAGCACAAGGGGCGACCTTGTTGTGGAAAAGAAATACGAAGATTTGATTCCACGACTTCGTGCCTGATTGCTTCGAGCATATTCAGAATTTCCATCATTACGGAGCGATCTGGCAAGGATAACCTCCGGCTTCAAGGTAATAGATCTAAGCGACAGTCAAAGGACAGCAAATAGTGAGAACGAGCTTAGAAAGGTATATAAACAATATGTCAAACGTGTAAGCCCGAATTCTTCTTTAAAGGTCATTTGCAAAGGGTCCGTGGGAATACTTTGCAACCAGAAAAGATAGAAAACACGAACGAGGTTGCCAAGGATACTTTAACTTTGTCTCAAAAATGCAGATACGGGGGCATCGAAAAGTGTGGCAGGAGGCTGAAGCAAGCACGAGATATTCTAATCTTGAGGTTTTAGGGGAAGATACCTGGCGAACCTGCACAGATTCCAATGAATCGAGTTCGAGAAATAAACAGAAACAGCAATTACCGAGTCCGAGTGATGGCAGCGAGGATGATGCAACAAGTGACATTGGAGACCCACGTGGCAAGCTCGAAAAGGCGGCTGGGAAGTTCATGCCGAGCCAGCCGAGTTTCCAAAGTATTGACAGCAATTTTTCTGGTACAAAACCTCCGGTCACTACCCCAACAGAATGTCCAGACGATCGTCCGTACGAACGCTTGTTTATGAAAACCGCAAAGGCGATAAAAGTGTTAACGTCAACGGAACATCGTTTCGGCTAGAACCCTCAGCGTGGCAAGCAGAACAGAATCACTGTCCCCACGGCCTTGCACCATTTCATTCACGTTTCCCACATCTTAAAGCGAGTTCTCTCCCTTCCAGCCCCACGAGACAGAGATGGAGTGAAATGGCAACTCCTCCGTGGCAACAATACAGAGTTCTCTGCGATGCATTTCGACCAAACAACTCGCCCCAGAGCGTCGTGTGCCGGAAACGTTACCCCAATGGGTATAAAAGACCAAAGTTTGCGTCCACCACAGAGCTTGAGTACTATATTCATGTTGTATCCAAAGCGTATGTGTGAATAAACTTGTTTAAACTTGGAACGAAGAAAATTCTGTACTGTGTTTGCCGGAATGGCCTATAGCAGTTTAAAAGCGCATTTCTTAGAGAATCCAGGAGGGTGACAGTGGAAGTAGCAGCTCTTAGTTTAGACGCATATTTATGTAAACCCTGATACAGTTTAACTGTTACCCTAATTAGTTTTTTGTCTGAATTATGAAAGACCTTTCTATGTAAGTACAAATTGCTAATTTGAAGTCACAGACTTGCAAACAACGGGAAATAATGTACAAAAGTTGTACGCGCATGTGGAAAGACGGTATGTTGCTCAGGAAATGTTTTTGTTCCACTTGTTGCACTCGCATGACATAGCCTGTTGCAAATCATACGGCCTGTGTTTTGTGTTTAACCGTGCTGAACGTCAGGCAATAGGCCATTTCCGAGTTCATGTCTGCCTCCTCTTCAAAGCGAGTCTAAGTGCCAAGTTTTGTGATGGTAATTACTAGTTCTACTTTACATATGAATAAAAACTAATTTTCAAAACAAAACTTCGGACCTTAGACTCGCTTTGAAGAGGAGTCAGACATGAACTCGGAAATGGCCTATTTATTCGTTAATAGAGACGCTATTGAAGGCCAATAAGATTAACCATTTACTAACACTTTTAAGATGACCGTTTTTTGGCATCCTCTGTGATTATCGCCGATCTACTAGGATCTACAATAGTCTGCGATCGTCTGAAATCACATGACAACTGTGAAAATACCGAAGAAAGGGTATTGTTGTGCGTTGATAAACAGCTTTCAACATCTCCATCAATAAAGAAATCTCTACGAGTAAAAACAGTTTTCAGTGCTAAAATTGCGTTCATAACTTCGAGGATCATAGCTCCACTTGATTTGATATCCGCAGGTCATGTATGACTCATTTCATAAATCCTTTCATTCGCGCGTTGGTTCATTCATTTCATGAGAAGCCACAAATGACCAGCTCCTTACGTCAGTGGCTTCATAGCGCAGTTGGTCAGAGCGTCGCAGCGGTTTTTCAGGCTTCTCTAAGCTATTGCTAAAATTGCGTTCATTACTGCGAGGATCATAGCTACACTTAAGGAAACCTCAGCCTATAGAACACCAACCTATATGCTTGAGAAATAACTTATGACAGCAGCCAGATAGAATCCCCTCCAATACACCCAAACAAAGGAGTTCATCATCCACATCAGTGGTTTATGCCTAACTGATCAAAAACGAAAACAAAAATGTAATGAGAGTATCGTAGTTTTATGTATTTATTGTGTGCAAATTAGATAAGAGTACTAGTGTTCTTTTAGCATGGGTGGGCCCCCCAGTACAGTGACAAATGAGTCTATTTTTAGAATACACGTTCCCGCGAAAATCAGTTATGTCCCTGAAAAAGCGTGGCAAAAGCAGTCACGCGTGACATCGCTTCGTCTGTTCGGTTAAAATTGGCGGCCCTTTGTTTGTTTTTGCGCGTAAAGTGTATCTAAAAATAAGCCCACTTGTGACTGCGATGGGGCAAGACCGTATATTGATAGAGAAAGACTCTTATCGAATTCATTTTTGTTGTGTGCTCTCAAGGAAAACGGCTTATCTACCTTAATTCGGAAAGTAGTTAAGTTAATTAAGATATAACATAAGTATTTGATATGCATAAAGATTTATATATAGTAAGAAATGAGAATAAAGACAAGCTTACCGGACGTTGAGTTGCGTTCGAATGGGCTTTTATTACGGTCCTCTTGAAACTTGAAGGCTTTTCCCTTATGCACAAATGAAATGAACTGAAATAATGAAACTGCATTAAATTGTGGCTTGATATCATGCGGCCGTTCAGTTTGTATACTGTGGCCGTGAAGGACCGGGGATTAATCGGAAGCAAAGCGTAAGAGCGCATTTCCGAACGGTTGGAACTGAACCCCCCCCCCCAGGAACCCCCACAGTCAGGTAGGACACTTCATGGTAAATACATAACAAAAAAACTTTGGGGCCGAACAGGGAGACGATAATTGATCGTTTCATGCTCCCTAAGTATATCGTTTGAAGTGTTTAGTAACTCCATAGAACTATTTGATCCGGAGCGCTTGTTCGGGATTTGTTCGTTTTTAATGACAGTCGCGGTCATGAAGTGTCTTCACCTTGTCAGTGTAACGCATTGTTGTGTGTTTGTCATAGAGTGTCCCACCTGACTGTGGCAGATCCGTTCTGGGTTTTCGAAAGTTCCCAAACGTTTTCGGGCCCGAAAAGCCATTTGTGAAACCGGTCAGGGTAAAACGCAGAATGCAGACTGTAGACCAGGGTAAAATTCAGACTGAGGTTATAACGCAACTGTTAAAAAAGCCCAAACGCCTTAGAAATGCTAACCTTAGGCCTAATTAGGCCTACAACAATATTTAGCATTTCTAATGGGTTTGGGCGTTTTCAACAGTTAAATTATAACCTCAGTCTGCATTTTACCCCCGGTCTGCAGTCTGCAGTCTGCGTTTTACACTGACCGTTTGTGAAACTGCTAACCACTTGTTTTGGAAGGCCGACCTTTCAACTTGTTTTAAGCCAATTAAAAGAAACGTGTCTGTAAAGTTTGACGACTTAAATCCTCTCTGTTCTTGAGATACAGAAGACATTGTGACACCCGAAAATGGACCGTAAAGTTTCGGGATTTTCGAGAAACGGGCCCCTGCTCACAACTACTTTCGATTTGCTGTTGCCTCTGTTTATCAAAGCAAAGCAATGTTGATTTTGTCTTTGAAAAACCACTCCTTTGTAGGAAAGATACTTTTCGTCTTTGGCCGACGAACCTTGATTAGAAATCGAACGCAAACTGCGATGACAAACATGAGGCTAAACAATCCTCACAACTGAAATAAATTTTTAGGGGCTTGACGTCTTTTTGTATGTCTCATCATACATCTTCAGAAGTAACGGTTACCGTTAGCTAAATTTTTTGAAATATATAACAATAATTTGAGCAGCTTATGAGGTAATATTGATACTGTAGTAACAAAAGGAGGTAATACAATACGAAGATATACAAGAAACAATGAAAACAAAAGAGAATATATCCCCATAAAGATACAAATTTTCGCTGCTAACGTATTCATTTAACGTATTCATTTCGTGATCTTCCGCCATCCTTAAGTGAAGACGTTACCATCGAAAAGCTGTATCTTTATTAATAAGTTTTACATGTGTATTAGGTATATGCATTTCAGGTATGCGCTTGTTTAGCCTTATGTTTGTCACCGTAGTTTTCTTTCAATAGAAAGACTGCCAGTTTGTCGTCATTACAGGGATTATCAGTCACACGCGCCCTTCAACGACTTTTTTTTTAATTTTTCGAAACCAATTTGAATGGACGTCAATCAAACATTTGATTGACGTCCACCCAAAATTTAGTTTTCGAAAAATGAAAAAAGGTCATTGAGGGGCGCTTGTGACTGATAACCCGTGTGATGACGATAAACTGGGATTCGATCTCATAACAAAGAATTGTTGACTGCGCATGTAACTGGTAAACCACCGTAATGCATTTTGCATTCATGCAGTTGGGATATGTATTTCCCTTTAATTTCACCAGGATAATGAAGCGAGTTTCGATTACCTGTCGTAAATCAATGTAATTGCGAGGACAAAACACAATAGGTACGAACCCGAACTGAACCAATCAGAATGATTGAAAGCAATTCCTTCTAATTTACTAAAAGCCTGGGAAACTATACTCTCGTACAAGGCTCAATTTGTTTTTGGTTTCGCTTCTCATTGGTCGAAAAGGTGGCACGAGCTTTCTAATGCAATCACTAAACCTTAGCAGCGGCATTCAGGCAATTTCAGTTCCTCCAACAATCAATTGAGTTTTACTCGGTTATTTCAAGTCCTCGAGCCTTTGAGTGACAACCATACCATTTCTCGGGATTTGGAAAAGACGGCTGTTTATTAAACTCGTGTTGTTCTCGAAGCCTTACACTGAAATAATTAACTATAGCATGACAGTAACTGTGCCAAAGTAATTGAAAG
Source organism: Montipora capricornis (assembly GCF_036669925.1). Classification (NCBI taxonomy): domain Eukaryota; kingdom Metazoa; phylum Cnidaria; class Anthozoa; order Scleractinia; family Acroporidae; genus Montipora; species Montipora capricornis. The sequence goes on along the minus strand of NC_090892.1, from coordinate 54,236,222 downwards.
ACCAAAAGGACAGCAAACAACTATGGAAGAATTGTGTATTACGGTGAAGTTTGTTAGGGTATGTGTTTTTAATTTATGGTTAAAATTGACTCCCAAGAGAAAAAAAATTGAAAATGGGATTAATTCTATGTTGAGTGCTTCATGGACACGTCAGTTTCTTAACAACTGAGTTGCTGTCACGTTTTTCTAGCAACAAAAAGGCCGCAAAGATAATAATATTTGAATAAGTGAATTCAGGCCCTCTTTCACCGAACAACACAGCGATATGGCGGTTTATTAGCATCGATGCTATTTCAATTCAAATGCGTTCGCGTCTTATTTCAAGACGAAACCATCGTTTTCAATGGCTCATAACAATTCCTTCGATTTTCCGGCGTTCTGCTTCCATCTCCCAGATCCTTTCTTTCAGCAGGCTCATCTTCGCTATATAAGCAATTTAATCACTAGTGCTTTAAACGCATTTTTCGCGCCATTCGCGGTTATCGCTAACGTCTTGGTGTGTTTTGCCATAATTGTCAATCTATCGCTTCGCTCGCCATCGTGCCTCTTAATAGCATGTCCAGCTTTCTCGGATTCTCGTTAGCGGAATCGTACAACCGAGTTACATCGCTTATCGTCTCGGCGAAATTCACCAAGGTTACGTCAGATGCATGACCAGGATACTGTATGCGAAAGGTTTTTACATCTGCTATGGTGTCCTCTGTTACGACCTTGAGCGCAATCAGCTTAGAGCGCTCTCTGGCGCTTAGACTGCACTTTCGCTACAAAGGCCTCGTCACTGCCTTAAACGCGTTTTAACTGCGAAACGCATGGCTTCATCTCAACATTGCGCTCGCATCTCTACAGTTGGTACACAATGCAATCGCCCGAGGCCTGCACCTGTTTTCGTGTTGGCTTTCCTGATCATTGATCGTCGTTCACCACCATCGGCGTCAAATTATGAGACAACAGTTGCCCACTGTCTTCCTCTAACCATCATAATTTTAAAAAGCAAGTGAAGTTAGCAGTCGACATAGCTTACGTTGTTGGAATTTATTTCTTGTTCAATCTTTCTGTCCTTGTTGTTACAGCTTTGCACCAGCTAGTTATGGGTCATATAGACACCTACGATTACTACAGTTGGAGCGAACTGTTGCCTTTTTAAACTCATTTATAAATCCATTGGATTGTCTCTGGCGAGGAGGGGAAATTCGAGACTGTTAGGAAGCTTCTCGGAGATAGGCTCTGCAAGAAAGGCGATCCAGATAGCCCGAAATGCACACTTTATTTAATTTAGTTTCTCCTAAAAAAACACCGATGATACGCAGCCTAGTAACAATCCTTTCCAAAGCGCTGGTTCTAAAACAGGAAAGTTAAAAGTGTTTAACGAGCGAGTTAATTACATGATTGATAAAACAAAATACGTACAAACTTGAAACCGATAATTACAAACCTTATCGGTGATTTCTCCAAGCGTGGAGTAAGCGAAACGGCCCAACACACTAGTAGACGGCCCAGGAAAACTTGAAACTTATATAACTAAATGGTAAATTCGAACTCTCTACCACAAGACGTAGGGAAGCCAAAAAAAAAGAAAACCGCATGTGCTATATTATATATATCGAAACAGGCATAATGAGGGTTAATACGCCCCTCTGAGGCTAACGCCTTTGAATAGAAAAAAACGATTAATACAAGAACGAACAAATTACCATGAAAGAACTGCTAATGAGGCGCCTACAAAATATACAGTAACAAACGTCATCAACGTCATCATCATCATCATCATCGTCACACTGTTATTTTCAAAGAGTTAATTTCACTCCAGTGCTGGAGTGAAAAAGTGGAGTAAAATAAAGCGGAGTAAAATGTACTCCTAAGAGGAGTTAATGATTTCACTCCACTAAGAGTAATTTTTACTCATACCAGTTAATATTCAAAGGCAATGACTTTGCTAGAGTAAATTTACTCTCCCTACAGAGTAATATAAGATGCTGGAGTTAATTTTACTCCTATTTTTCGGAATCCTGAGTAAAGTCTACCCAACTTACTAATTCTACTTTCTGAGAAAAAAGTAGAAGAGATTTTACTCCTATATATGTATTTTTGTAGGGTAAACTTAAGTTTAGCCAGTCTAAGATGTGGAATTGGGGTTGTTTTATTTTTGTGATATCCACCGATTAATTCTTTGTTTTCAAGGAGTTGGAGTGAAAATGTGGAGTAAAACTAAAGGCAATAAATGTACGCCTCTTATTTAGTACTCCACTAATTAATCCTTTAACTCCCAATAGTGCCACTTATAGCTTTTACTCTGTCTAACGCCAGACGATTTTACTCGTCAATGGGGAACCCCACGGGGCTGAAAGGTTAACAACAGCTGGGTTCACTCAAAAACTATGTCCCCATTAACCCTTTAACTCCAATGAGTGCCACTTATAGATTTTACGCTCTCTAACGCCAAACGATTTTACTCGTCAATGGGGAACCCCACGGGGCTGAAAGGGTTAACAACAGCTGGATTCACTCAAAAACTATTCCCCGATTAGCCCTTTAACTCCAATAGTGCCACTTATAGATTTTACTCTGTCTAACGCAGACGATTTTACTCTTCAATGTGGAACCCCACGGGGCTGAAAGGGTTAACAACAGCTGGATTCACTCATACACTATGTCCCCATTATCCCTTTAACTCCCAATAGTGCCACTTATAGATTTTACTCTGTCTAACGCCAGACGATTTTACTCGTCAATGGGGAACCCCACGGGGCTGAAAGGGTTAACAACAGCTGGATTCACTCAAAAACTATGTCCCCCTTAACCCTTTAACTCCCAATAGTGCCACTTATAGATTTTACTCTCTCTAACGCCAGACGATTTTACTCGTCAATGGGGAACCCACAGGGCGGAAAGGGTTAACAACCGCTGGATTCACTCAAAAACTATGTCCCCATTAACCTTTAACTCCAATAGTGCCACTTATAGATTTTACGCTCTCTAACGCCAGGCGATTTTACCCGTCAATGGTGAACCCCACGGGGCTGAAAGGGTTAACAACAGCTGGATTCACTCAAAAACTATGTCCCGATTAGCCCTTTAACTCCCAATAGTGCCACTTATAGATTTTACTCTGTCTAACGCCACACGATTTTACTCGTCAATGGGGAACCCACGGGGCTGAAAGGGTTAACAACGCTGGATTCACTCAAAAACTATGTCCCATTAGTCCTTTAACTCCCAATAGTGCCACTTATAGATTTTACTCTGTCTAACGCCAGACGATTTGACTCCGTCAATGGGGAATCCCACGGGGCTGAAAGGGTTAACAACAGCTGGATTCACTCAAAAACTATGTTCCGTTAGCCCTTAACTCCCAATAGTGCCACTTATAGATTTTACTCTGTCTAACGCCACACGATTTTACTCGTCAATGGGGAACCCCACGGGGCTGAAAGGGTTAACAACCGCTGGATTCACTCAAAAACTAATGTCCCGATTAGCCCTTTAACTCCCAATAGTGCCACTTATAGATTTTACTCTGTCTAACGCCACAACGATTTTACTCGTCAATGGGGAATCCCACGGGGCTGAAAGGGTTAACAACAGCTGGATTCACTCAAAAACTATGTTCCCATTAGCCGGCTTTAACTCCAATAGTGCCACTTATAGATTTACTCTGTCTAACGCCAGACGATTTTTACTCGTCAATGGGGAACCCACGGGGCTGAAAGGGTTAACAACAGCTGGATTCACTCAAAAACTATGTCCCCATTAGCCCTTTAACCCAATAGTGCCACTTATAGATTTTACTCTCTCTAACGCCAGACGATTTTACTCGTCAATGGGGAACCCCACGGGGCTGAAAGGGTTAACAACAGCTGGATTCACTCAAAAACTATGTCCCCATTAGCCCTTTAACTCCCAATAGTGCCACTTATAGATTTTACTCTCTCTAACGCCAGACGATTTTACTCAGTCGTCAATGGGGAACCCCACGGGGCTGAAGGGTTAAGAGTAGAGTATATACTCCCAAGTCAACAGTTTTACAGATTAAAATCCTGTTAATAAAGGCCGGTATCCTCCACATTTTAGTGAGGGTTAATACGATGAGCCGCTCTGAATCTTGCTGGTTTTTCGTTTTTAATTTGGACGACCCGGTAATTAAAGTCGTTATCCTCGGCGATCTTGGATAACACAGTAGAGAACAGACTGGAAACTAGTGAGCCGTTTTTGGTCAGCAGTCACCGGTGCAGCCTTTTACTGATTTCGGCAATCTCGTACCCAGAGTCCTCGGGCTTCTTGGCCAGCGGGTGAGCGCCCGGAGAGACTCTGGGATAATCGATTTGAACTATATTTTTGATTGGCCGATTGCGTAGCAATGGCAGTCCGACAGGAAGTCGGTAAGTAATTCGGAAGCCCCAGAATTTGGAGGGACATTCAAAATCTAAAACTAGTTTCAGTGCTGTTTGATTTTTTTCTACCTCAGAAATATATAAATCACAAAAATAATAAAAACGACGAGGTTTGAACTATGTTTATACCGCACGGGAATTTCTCACGCTGCTAAAAAGTGATTACTGTTGCTGTTGCAAAAGTACCGTGGGAACATTACATCAGTCTCTTTGAGGCGGAATCCGTGGAATAAGGTCTTGTCGAAGCCTTCAGAATTACGGAAACATCAAATTGTAGAAGAGGACATTTGTGTCGTTTCCACAAAAATTTGTTGATCGTGTTGCTTGCACGATGGCATTCTCATTGCATTCTGAACGATGGAATGTACGCTGAAACACCAAAATTACACTCACCGAAAGTGTCAGAGGTTTCATCTTCACTTCCTCTTACAAGCAAGCCAATAATCATTTCTCCAGTTTCTTTGTGTGTAAGGCTAAAATTCTTGTTTCTCGAACACTTTCAACCCGCCGTTTTCTACTGTTAACGGTTTTCTTTTCTGCTTCCGTTAAACTCAGCCATACGTCATAAGGCCGGAACCCACGTTTTCTGGGAAAATGGAGTCGATTATCCCAGAGTCTCTCCGGGCGCTCACCCGCTGGCCAAAAAGCCTGAGGACTCTGGGTACGAGATTGTGATTTCGGCGGGTCTTTCGGCGGTTTTACTCGAGTTTGAATCAACGATCACAATTTGTTCTGACGAGTTTTTCGTTTGTTTACTCTTAAATGCTGATCCAAAGCAAGGAAATGCTTACAACAACTCAAGCAAAAGGTAAGCGTTAACTGAACCATGAACAGATACTATTTGATGCCTTAGGCCCGATTCAGACACTGCGTACTTAGAACTTCGACCGACACAAATTAACAAAGTACGTCTTTTGATTCAGAAGTCGAACTTAACTGGCCCCTCCACAGCAGTTCCAAAGCCATTACCAATGATCATGAAGTTCGGCACATGAACGTTCGACGTCTGAAATCAAAGCCGATCCACGGCCTGCTAAAGCCGAATTCCCGTCTAGGCCAGTTGAAAAGAACGCCTGAGCCATTCAATTAAAATAGCCGTTCTTATTGATTCAAACGTCGAACTTTTCATGTATTCAGTTCGGCTACATGAAAAGTATGGCGTCTGAATCG
>NC_090892.1:54227145-54230564 GCF_036669925.1 Montipora capricornis | reverse complement strand
AGCTAAGTTGCGGAATGCGCTACCTGATTTTATCCGTACCTATGAGTTTACTGGTTTTAAAAGAGAATCCAGGGCCGCATTTTGTACAGCGGCTTTTCTTTTTAATGAACATATCTTTAAATATTATGTGTTTCGTAGGTATCTGTATATGCTATGTATTTTAGCTGTAAATATAATGTCTCGAAGACATTAGCTGCTGTAGTTATTCGGGAAAAGCTTAGACTGTATGTATGTTACCTTTAGCAAGGCGCATGCGCACACTTTGTAATCTGCAACTCCAGTGCTTACCATATGACAGGTAAAATGACTTTTTCCTTGATTATATAAGCCATCTAATTATTTTGCTATATTGGAGCTGTGAGTAGGCGTGGGATTTGTCACATATGGTTTAGGGGCTGACACACCCTGGTACCCAACGTCCTCGTTCCCTTTGACCAGGGTGTACGTGGGTATACGTGGGTATACATGGGTATACGTTGGTATACAAGGGTATATACAGGTATATAAGGATATACTTGGGTATATATGGGTCTATAGGTGTCTACAAGTGTATACGTGGGTATACAGGGGTATATAAGGATATACAAGGGTATACATGGGTATGTAGGGGTATATAAGTGTATACATGGGTATACAAGGGTATATAGGTGTATATAGGGGTATATAAGGTTATGCATGGGTATATAGGGCTAATTATTAAATACACTATCAAGACCTTATATTTAAATACATAATAATAAGGGATACATGAATTACTTACCTGTTTTTACCCAGACCACTGGTAAGTGCCTAGTGCTGAGTTGAATGCCGCCATCAAAAGGATTCAGAAATCGAACTGTGACGTCATTATGACGTCCTTTTTATTGGTAATGCGTTAGAAAACCGTCACGCAACATTGTAACGCGTCGATAAAACAGTGCAAATTTGCGCTGTTCATCGGTTTTTGGAAAGAGAGCAAAGAACAACATGTAGTCGCTGTGTTCTGGCGAGAATTGCTTTCAGAGAGGTGGTGATTAATTTTAAAAAGCCAGCATATCTCATACTTTTACTAATGCTGCACCATGAAATTGACTGACGTCAATGTGACGTCACCCGTTGATCACATGACCACCATTTAACCACTAATTGATATTTAGCTTGAGGCTGTTGCAGAAGCAAAATATCGCAGTTATTGGTCAAATGAAAGTGCGTTGACCGAGTTGCGCGCTTTCAGACATCCCTGGTCACAAGGGTTGGAAAACTTTATTCTATATGCATCTTGCCCCTCTCCACCCCCTGTGGCGTACGGTTGGCTCAATGGGCTGGCATTGTTCCCGAATGGCGTCCAATGTTAAGACCCGTGGGTCTGGGTTACTTACCGGATGGGTGACCATCTAGTGATGACCATTGCCGTACGCTCCAAATCTCACTCAGCTTTCCATCCATTCGTGATGGGTAAAATGATTACCAGTACTACTGGGGACAAGTGTATACAACGGGCTAGGAGTTGCGCCCATCCCTGCCATGAGTTGCGGTAGATGCCGCAAGTCATGGTAGAAGCATTGAAAAAGGAGCCTTCGCGTTGCCTTCGACTGCGGTCGCCCACTTGTCTTGTCCTGTTGTCCACCCCCTGTGCAATGTTGACAAAACACTTTGGTCTAACAAAAGTCTGCATTTTACCATTTTCCAACATTGAAAGGGGGAATGGAGGTACCGACGCTTATTCTGTAGGCATTACGGTTATGATTTCATGTTTATGCGCACTTTCCAACAAAATTTGTCCATGGTTGTAGGTCGAGAGAAGAACACTTTCTGCCACCCTACCCTGAAGTTGTTGGTATTGACAGAACGTAACCACTTGTCAATAACAAGCTTGGTCATTATGTCAAGAAGGGATTTATCTTTTTTGTGTTGCACGGGAACAAAACAGGGAGTCCCGAAAAGGCAAGATGGATGATCATTCTTCCCCGCTCGGGTAGCCAATTAGAGCACAGAATTCGCTTCACCTTGCCCGTTCGATCCAAAACCGATGGTTAGGTTTCTGCTATCGTAGCTCATCTTTTCAGTAACTAGTTCTAAACATAGATTTTAGAACGTTAAGTTTATACTCATTCAAGCATATATCTATTGTTATTGACTTCTGTCACCAACACGATTTCAGAGCATTGGGTAATCGTGTATTTAGCGCTCACCGTTCTGAGAAACGTTGTAAACACAAACGCCTCCAAAGGAGAGAAAAATTGAATTCGCTCGATGTTTGTCATCATAGCCTTCATTTATAATTCGTTCGTTGTCTTTGCTTCATTAACATTAGGTGCGATTTTTACAAGTGTGTAGGTTAGGCGAGATCAACCAGGTTCCGGGACCTTACCCCTATAGATCTCAAAGTTGTCCAATTGGCGTTCGATATTCGTTCAATATCAAGTATAGAACAATTGGGAACAAACACGTGCTAACTAAAATGTGGAGGCGTGCCTAGAAAGCCATGGATTAGTGTCAAAAAGTTAACATTATTATTAATTCTATCAAGTAGCTTTTGGGTGTGGAAAGAATTTTTGGAAATTTTTCCCATGAATAATAATATATTACTGTTGATGCTAAAGGTAAAAAGGGGGTCATTGACTTTTCTTTATTCGTTGGCTCCTAAAAGAGCCTTTGTATATATCAGAAATACTCGGAACAAGTAGTCACATCTTGAATCTTTTGCTTTTTTGGCATTCACTAGCGGCGCAAGAAGAAGCGCATGAACGCACGCACAAGTAGAGATTCGTGTCAAGCGAAAATGAACCGTAATGCAAGAACAAGCACACGACGCACAGACAAAGATTCACTACATGTAGTTACAACGTGCGCGGCGCTGGCAGTGAAATCTGGAACGGGTCCTTTTCATTGGACGAACATTACAGCTTGCATTGTGCTTGCGTTACGTCACATTTTCACACAACGCAAGCAAACGCAAGCATAAGGAAAAGGAAAAATTTTGATCCTTGCGCTTGTGTTTGTGCTTCTGCTTGCGCCCGTTTTCACGTTGAAATAAGCGCTCTTGTGCTTGCGTCGCTAGTGAAAACCAGGCTTGGAGCGAGTTTCAATTGAGTGTCGTAAAACCAAAACCAAAGTAATTACTTTGGCCAATCAAAAAGGACTGACACAATCCGGTAAACCAATCAAAACTCGAAGTAATTACACGTAGCCGACACAAAGCGCGGGAAAATGTGCACGCGTGAGCCAAGATTGGTTTTGGTTTCACTTCCGATTGGTCGAAAAAATGGCGCGAGAACTTTGAACCAATCACTGAGTGAAGTAATCATAAACCAAAGTAATTATCTAATTACTTTCGACACTCAATTGAACCACCGGCAAGAAGGCCAGGTCTCGGTTATTCAAAAGGCGGATAACGCTATCCATCTGCATGATAAATCACTATCCAGCGGATAAACACA
>NC_090892.1:54219645-54222145 GCF_036669925.1 Montipora capricornis | reverse complement strand
TATCCTTTCTCTGTTAATCTGAAATCGCATGCACGTGGAAAAAAATTAACGTGAATCAAAGAAAAAAACTCCAGCAATTACTTTCAAGCCTGGTTCACACATGACACGAAAACGGAAACGCCGATGCAGATGCAAACGCAAGGAAAGCACGTGAAAACGCAAACACAAGGGCCAACAATCCTCCTTCTCTTGCACTTCGTTTGCGCATGCGTTTACGAGAAAGTCCGGGCAACGCAAATGCAAGCGCCAACAAACAATGCCAGTTCCATGCCACCTCGGTTAAAGTTGAAATCAAGATGGCATCAGCCTTGGCCACAAATGACGCCAGCTGCGCTCGCCTATCGTACCTTCCTTGTGTTTGCGTTCCACGGTTGAGCCAGGCGTCAAGTAGCTCGAAAACGGAATGGTTATTGCGGATACAACAGGGGAACCAATAAGTGGTGATCGTATAAATCAATCTCTGGACGCAACTGTTCGCCGGGTTGGTGGACCACGTATGATGTTTGCGCCCAGAAATTCCCCTAAAACATGTACTCCGTGAATTCCGATCATGTATTTCTACTAACCCGTATTCAATTTATTCCGTTCATTCTAGCAAACCGAATAGTTTGTGCACACTTAATAACGGAATTGTCCCAAAGAATGCCCTTGATTACAAATGAGATTTTTGTCGTAGTTATCAAATTCTTCGCAGTAAAATTGCGATTAAAAGATCGCACATGAAAATCAAGTATGATTTTAGCCCGATTCTCATGCGATTTGTTGCCTCGATGTCCCAATGGCTTCGCACTTGCTAAAGCCATAATGCAACTTCGCTGCGACGGCAAAAGTCGCAAGTGCAAGCGGACCTAAAGCCAAAAATCTATTGCACATATGACGCAACAAGGCAGTTTACTCTTCCCTCTCCTCCCCACATGCAACCAAATTGAAAATTGCAATAACCTTTCATTTCTCTCACCAGATTTACCGTCTTTTTCGCGTCGTTAACATTGTTACCGGCGAGAGGAGGTGCAATCTTTTAGGCGGCGTTGTAACGCGAAGAAAACATGAAAGGCCGGAGGAAAGCGCGGGAAAATCCTGGATCTCCGTAAAAAAGAGAGACCCTGGGGACAAGGTTGAGGCAGGGAAAACGTGTGGAATGACTACAGAGTAGAGACGAAAGAAATTGCAAAGTTCTCTAGCACAACAAAACCGAAAGTTTTCTAGAAGAATAACGTCTACTTACATGGGTTGGGCGTCTTTGCTGGAGAAGTCTCCGTGCCATGAGCCGGTCATCAATGGTCCTTGTACAATGGGCGTCACCCACAAAAAGACAAGGAAAAAAGGAGCCAAGAAGTTGAAATGCAGAAGGATCCTTTAAGGACAGCAAATTCACAAAACAAAAGAGATCAAAAGGTACAAATATACAGCTACAAGCGCAAACACGAGCTTAATGTCAATAAACGAGGCTAGTTGTGCTATTTGAGCAAAAAAAATAAGAAAAGGTAAAAGCTATTGGTTGGAAAGAAAGTCCAGCTTAGTAAAAATAAATGCTACTCTGGTTTGGTGGTTAAATAGTTATCATTCAAAAGACCCATTCCTGTCTAGTGTCTTCATCAGGGGTGGTCCAAAGTTATCGCAAGAGTCCCTTTCTACGCTGAGTGACCAATTTGACGAAAAATGAAAACGGTGCGCTCATTAACGGCAATCAGCAACCTTTCCACCATTTAACGTTTTTTTTTTCTAACAACGTGCAAATTGATGTCAAGAAAAAAGAGGGGGGCGGCATTAAAGTGTCAAATTTCCCATCTATGGCGTCGATGAAACAGCTGGTTGTCCAAATCATAATTTTAAAATTATCCCAGACACGCAAAATTGTAGCTATTTCGGCAAGCATGCTCTGACAAAGAAGACTTTTCCGTTTTGCACACAAAAACCGCCTTTTGATGCTCTTTCAAACGTGTCCCAAACTTAGTGGCGTTTGTTCTATCCGATGTACTCATGGACACAGTCATTTTACGGGATGGAGTAGACAGCATCAGTTGGGTAGATTACAGTTGACATAACCCTTCACAAAGCAACCAGGCCCCAGTTGTTCGAAGGGTGGGTGGATAGCGCTTTCCGCCGGATAAATCACTATCCAGTGGAAAAGTCATAGCGAAACCAATTGCGCTATCCAATGGATAGTGACGGATTTATCCGGTGGATAGCGTTATCCGCGTTTTGAACAACTGGGGCCAGGTGGACAATCAAACGCTCGCTAATTAGCGTGTTTTCTGAGCGTTAAAAAGGACTCGTGTATCAGCTTTAGATCACCCCTGAAGAAGACACTAGGCAGCAGTGTCGAAACGTCGCGTCTTCAATTGTAAATGTCTAAGCTGCATTCAGTTTAAGCCAGACTAGCATGAAACTTTGTTTTAGCGTCACTTCGTTGTTTTGGAACATCTCTGATGAAGACAAGAGACAGAAGGGTCGAAAACCAACATTTGACTTGATTTGCGTTAATTGTTAATTTCAGTTT
>NC_090892.1:54199645-54217145 GCF_036669925.1 Montipora capricornis | reverse complement strand
CTCAAATAAACCAACCTGGAAGAAATGCCTTGTTTCTTCATAAATTCTGAAACCTTTTCTGAAAAGCTTTCGTAACCTGTCAATAAAACAAGAATCTTATTACCTCATAAATATTTAGAGGGTACGAGCACTCATCACAAAGCAGCAACGCTCCAAAAATGTATAAGCATTTCAGCAAGGAACAACACAGCTTCACCGAAAACGTCACTTCAAAATATTGCTTTGCCTTCTTTCATCTTGTTTACAGTACATTGCACAATACTAGTAAACTATCCCGTATAACACGATTGATACGAAGGGTCTTGAAGTAAAGATGAAAAATGAACAATTCTATGTCGTATGCTCATGATCCCGTCAAACCCTTGCATTTGATGATTTCAAGTAGTCGCTTTGGTGCGGCACGATTATTCGTATCTATAGCGATATTTCTCGTTTACAAACATTGACGTTACATTTCTTTTGATATTCAAATTTGCCAACCACAGAACAAAAGAAGGTATTGTTCCAACAGTCATTTGGCGATTTCCGAGTTCATGTTTGCCTCCTCTTCAAAGCGAGTCTAAGTGCGAAGTTTTTCTTATGAAAATTAGTTTTCATTCATATCTAAAGTAGAACTAATTACCATCACAAAAACTCTGCACTAAAACTCGCTTTGAAGAGGAGGCAGGCATGAACTCGGAAATGGCCTATTAGGTTCTGGTTGGCATATTAATAACAATGGGTGACCAACCTCGTCACCCAAGGAAAAGCACCCTGGGGACATCGCTATTCAACCAATGATAGAGAGAGATTTAGCATGGTGTCGACTAAAATATGAGTTTTGCCAGAAATGGAAGACATTTGTTGCCTCTTAGCAACAGGTGTCAAGTAACTTCTCACAAGAGAGAGACAAGCAAGAATAATAGAATTTTCATGCTTTAACCCTTTGACTCCAAAGAGTGATCAGTATGTAAATTCTCCTTACAATTTCAATGAGAACTAGCATATTATCAGCTTAAGAGTTTCCATATTGATATAATACCAAATTCTCATGACTACCCAACAAAGAAATCTATGGTACTAGTTAGAAGAATGAACGTTTTGATCTTGGGAATGAAAGGGTGAATGACAGGCAGCGGCTTGCCTTTCGCCGTTTCTCAAAATGCAATGCTTTTCAAATCTCCGTTATAGACTACTAAGGAGTTTAAGATCCGTTGCCAAGGCACCATTATGGAGCTTTAATAAGCACATGACGTTTTTGAGCCACGGAGGCAACCGGAAGTGAATTCACCGGATGCCAGGACAGTAGTGTCTCCTAGAGTTTTCAACTAATCATCTCTAATAAAAAAAAGATACTAAGCAACATAAATGTGAGTGCAGAGATGACGCAGTGGTGAGAGCACTCGCCTCCCACCAATGTGGCCAGAGTGCGATTCCCAGACTCGGCATAATATGTGGGTTGAGTTTGTTGCTTCTTTACTCTGCACCGAGAGGTTTTTCTCCAGGTACTCCGGTTTTCTTCTCTCCTCAAAAACCAAAATTTGATTTGATTTGCGTTAATTTGTCAATTTCAATTTACAGTGTCCCCATTTAAAGCTGCAGTGCTAGAAGATTAGATACTTAAATGAAGTTTCCTTCCTTTCCTTCATTCCTTCCTTCCTTTTTTTTCCTTTCCTTGAAGACGAGTTAAAAGGGAAAACAACTCACTACTGGTTGCCGACGTAGCATGCTTAAGCTCCCTTTTTCTAAAACTCACTGTACGATGACTTGGATCCCTGTGACTTCTTCACAGTAACAAATTAAGTACATGTACAATGAAAAAACTCACCTTTGTCGAGGCCAAAGTCCAGGAGAGACTCATCAATCACGAGAACAGCCATGGCAACAACGAAAAAGAACATACCAAACACAAGACATATGGATCGCTCCCCTGTGTCATCTCCTCTCCAGTATGCTGAGACAAGAGTGAATAGCACCTTGCTGAAATTGTGCTAAGGAATTCTGGTCATCGGACAGGGCATTGAAAAGGGTTGCATAAAATTTTAATTGAGTGTCGAAAGTAATTTCATGTTTGCGTTTGCTTGGTAATTGGTTTAAAAGTCGCCTTCATTAATTCCGTAGGGAGTAAGAGCACCTGATAATTCATAGACTCTATAGAGTAACTGCACCGTAAAAAAAATTGCATGCGGTGCTTTTGATAAAAAATGATTAAGGATACATTGCAAAGAAGATAACAAGAAAGTTCCACACCAGGCCCAAGTTCAACTCCTGTGTATAAATTTCAGGCAAAAAGAAAGCAAAGATCTCAACGAAGACATTGATGACAGCAGCACAGAATGAGAAGTCAATTAGCCATTTGTAATCGTGGTAAAGGAACTGAGGCAGCAGATCAATCTCTTCAATCTAAAATAAACAAGAAAACAACAACAGGAAAGATCAATGCAATGTTATGATACAGAAAAAACACTGAACAAGATTAATTAAAATGTTTATTTATTTCTACAATTATTCTTTTCTTCACTTTCTTAAAAATGTTTTCTTTAAAGCCCTTTTTTTCTTACAGTGTATACTCAACCAAGCCTAAAAAAGTCAAAAAATGAAGGGCCTGACTCTTTCCAACCACTGAAAATCACATACAAGAACTTCGCTACTTTCTGACTTGTTGTTATACTTCTTAGATAGTGAAATGTATTCCAGGCAGACCTCCTTCATTTTAGGTGTGCCAGATTAAGATAATTACAGCTATCTCTATCACCAAATCCGTCTTCTTGGCCCATACTGATTGCACTAATGCACACTATTGCAGTTAAAAAATTAATGTGAAAAAGATGTACCACTGATTTGTCCAAATGAACATCAATATTGCAAGGAACAGTGAAAGTGTTGACATCATGGTCATTTTCCCTAGAAGCTGCTGCATTTGATTGTCTCTTTCTTCAAAAAAATGAAAAAAAAAAAACAAAGAGTTTAGTATTCAGGCCTTAGTGTACACTGTAGTCCAATCAAAATAAATAATTATTTATTAATACATGTATATTCCACTTTATAAGCCTTCATGAATGGTTGTTCTCATGCTTGGAAAATCCATGGAAATCAGGAACTTTTAACTTCCCAACAATCCCAGACTATTCTGGTGTTGGGAAATGTCTTATGATGTATCTCTGTCACAGATTTTGAAATTCAAGCACATTGAATTGTACAAGAAATGGAACAACCCCCTCCCCCACAAGATTTGCTCTAACACAGACTTGATGTTTCAGCTAAGGATGCATTCGATTAATGTACCACATTCTGGAATAGAAGTTAGAAATCCTTCATTATTACAGAGATTCACTTCACTTAAATTAATATTGTCAAACACCTGCTAAAAATGGTATTTTAAACATAATTATCTTTATTATCCTTGTTGCTTCAAAACGCCAGACATACCGTTTTAAATCATCACTCCACACATTCTTATTCTGGAATAGGGTCAATCAAACCCACCCTAAATATCTCTTCAATCAGTCTACTGGAATACCCTATTGCCCAGTAAAAAATGTAAAAGTTGTATAGACAAATCACAAACCTCGAGTCTGAGGCCGCCCCCTTTCTTGCTTTGCTCTTATTAGTCGATACTGCAGTATTCTTACCAATGAGAAGTTTAAGTTCGTCATCACTTGGATGGAGATATCTAACAAGGCTAGGGGGAAATGAAACAAAAAAGTACCTTCATTTGTAAAAAAAAAAGAGAGAGAGAAGGATGATTAAGTCAAGTAATAATCATGATAATTAAATTAATACAATGATGAAATTTAGATGGCAACGCTACCACTCAGGATTTGATTCCAGGCCCCAGTTGTTCAAACAATGGATAGCGCTATTCGCCGAATACTGGTAAACACTAGCAAAACCAATTGAGTTATCCAGTGGATAGTGATTTATCCAGCAGATAGCACTATGCATCATTTGAACAACTGGCCAATGACGGTGGGTTGATTTTTTGTCTGTTCTTTTTTCTTTGGTTTGGGTGACCTGCGAACTGGGAAACCTTTGGTTCTTCCCTCAAAAGAATTATTTGATTTGATTTCCAGTCACCCAAACCTTTGTGTTGGATCATTTTTCTGACAAATGTCAGATCCTTTCTGGGCAGAAACTACAATCCTAGACAAAACTGTTGGGAAGGTTAGCACTTTTGAAGTCTTCATTGCTTCTCTCCCCTCCCCCTCCTTCAATGTTGTGCAAAACTGAATGGTTTCAGTGGGAAATTGTTGACTTGCCTTCCCACATTGAATAGGGGGGAGGGGGCTATGTAAGAGAAAGTGAAACTATTTCTTTTGAGCTTTAACAGAAGCAGGTTGAAATACAGCTCTGGTGTGGTTCATTTACATAACCTTCTCAACTACTTTTGTCTATGATTGTGGTCACTTTTGCACAAAAGTATCTCATGATCTAGAATTACAGACACAAGGCAATGAAAATAAGACTAAGCTACATGTATGCTTTCTAGTTTTGCCTGAATCTTACTGGTATTTATTAATAATTTTATGCTGCATAAGAAAAGACAATTTCACTTGTTAAAGGGAAACCTCTTGGTACAAAACCTGTCCCCTTTGATGTGTCAATAATAAACTATTTTGTGTATTTAAATTTGTCACATAATAATAATAATAATTAATTGTTATTATTATTAAAATATAATTATATTATCACTCACTGCTCATTGCAGAGGATCCATTTCCCCAAAGAAATGAATGGAGAGATTTTTTGAAGAATGGTTGCCATGGCAACACTCAAGACAAACTGAACTCCAAACAGGGCCTAAAAGAAGAAACTCTTTCCATCATAGGGTAGATTAATGTTGCTACAGACTAAAGCCATGTTCATGCTCAACGTTGATTATGATCAACTGAAGTATAATTCAGGCTATCATATTTCATCAGAAACCCATAAGGGTTGAAACGTTTAACGCGCGTTCACAGCTTCCGAATATTCAGTGCGAACTGATTGGTTGAATGTTTCAGTGCTAAGTACCATATTTGGAAACCCCTCGCTCTTGTTGTTCCAAATATGGTACTTAACAAATTGAATATTCAAAAGCTTGTTTCCCAGCACACAAGGGGCCGTTACACATTTCAAACCTTATAGGTTTCTGATTTCATTCAATTTTATTCAATTAAAGCTCTTTTCACATCTGCAAAAATTTAAATACAATATGCAACAGTAACCTCCCAGTGTGAGACAAAATGGCGCCACATTGTTAATTTCAAGCCCTGTTATAAGACCTCACACTTCACTCTATGCTTTTTGTTTTGCATTCACCCACCAGAAGGTTGAACGAATGCAGTTTCCTTTCATGAAAAATAGCAAACACGTTGTAATTAACTTCAGTGTCGAACTACCAAAATAACCAAAATACTGGGACATATGTATACATGTACATGCTCGTGATAAATAAACACCCCACATGGCTGCAACTTAAAGTAAGCGTGACCAATTATAAAGGGATCTAAAAGCAGTATCAGTATTTCGTCGATTTTCAACACGGTATTTGCAAATTTTTCTTGTGGTATTGCGGTATTGGGTACCCTCCAATGTCCCCCTCCTTCTAATAACAAGGTCTCTTGAAAGTGTTGAGACTGGTTTAAGCCACCTTAACATAAGAAAAGCACAAAGGATTGTATCAAAGCAGGGTCACCGTTAGCCTCGCTTCCATTCTTAGGCCAGGTCACCTGTAACTACAACAGTAAAATGGTCTTTTCACACAACACAGGAAAAAATAACAGATTCCCATTTTTGGCTATTTTAGGGTATTTAAAGAATACCAACAAAAATCCCAAATTTGGAAGAGTGAGACAAGTCCCAATCAGGGAACTTGGTTGGGAATTCCCTGGTTGGGACTTGTCTCACTTTGCCAAATTTGGGATTTTTATTGGTATTCTTCAAAATGCCCTAAAATATCTAAAAATGGGAATCTGTTATTTTTCCTGTGCAAAGAGAAAAAAGTTGTCTTGTTTTGAATTTCCTTTTTCCCTTTACAAACAATGATTACATTTCAGTGCTCGACAAATATTTTACATCTGTCGAAGCCAGGCCGGTATTGCAACACATCATCGCAACTCGCTTTCCTCGTGCCGAGCTCAAACTTAGTAGGACCAACATCAGTCCAGTGGAAGGAACCGTACGCACGCCAAGCGACATTATTCCTAAGCAGAAACAAGAAACAAATGGTTTTCTTCGAAATTTCAACTCACCATATTATGAGCCACAAAACTGGTTCATCAGATTTCCAACCGCAAAATTTGCGAACTTTGTTTCTCCATGCAAGCGCCGGTCGAATAATCACCAGGCGTTCCATTGCAACCGAGTTTGCCTTAAAACTGGGGAGAGTTTCCAGCTCGCGGTAAGACTACAGAGGTACGCCAGGAGTTTTGGGGCAACAACGGAACACGGTAAATTTGGCAATGGGAACACGGGAACAAAGCAAAAAAATCGTAGGGAACAAGGGAACATCAAACAGGTTAGGGAACAGGGGAACAAACACAAAAATTACAAAGCCCTACGTTTTTTACATAAACGTGGGGGTGATAGAAGATTTTCTGCTGTTTTCTGATTTCTTTGGCAAGTTTTTGTTCCCATCTTTCGTGTCTACTCGTCTCTAGCTCTGGCGCTGAAATCGTTCTTTTCCGACAAGTGCCGACCATTGGTTTATTAACTATTTAACTTGTCACGCGCAATTAATGCAAGACAGCGTGACAGCGTCAGGACCGTGTATCTATAAGGACGAGGTGTTCGGGTCAGACCAGGTCAATTTTGACAGCACATGTGCAGCTGGTGAATTCGAAAGTCCTGAGGATGGATGTGGTCGATCTTGGTAGAAACGTTGACCGTATGTTGCTGCCAGTGACTGCAGCGATTTACCAAAATGGAGTGGGACATTTGAAATGGCGATTAGCGCCATCAGTAGCGACCAAAAGCTGCATGGATTCCTTCAAAGATTAAGAGGAGGATTTGGAATTGCAGAGCGTTGCTCGGAACTTACAATACGCAAATTCAAAGTCTCACTGAGTACCAAAGCCAGAATTCCCAAAGGGACGACTCTTCGAAATCGATTGCGAAGAACAGTTGCATCTAACAGTTTATGACGATAAGATTCTTTTCAGCGATGTTGGCAACCATTCATTGAATGTTTGGAACCCTGCAACCCGTGAATGCAGCACGTTTTCCGGAAATGGCAAAGGAACGAGGGATGGCAAATGTACCCAATATGTCCAGCCAACGGGTGTATTTGCTGAAAGGAAAACAGTCTTTGTGGTCGATTCTTCAACAGGTTGCTTGAGAATGACAAGTGAACTGCTTCCTCTGGTCAAGTATCGGAGTAATCTTCAGATGTATGCTGTCACATTTGGCTTGCACCAGAAGAACAAATGTCAACGTCGTTCACTATCGACACAGCAATTGCCAGAATCCAAGAAGTATATGACTTTGATTGCCAGTGTATAGATCAAGTCAAAGCCTTCCTTGGGACAGAAGCCCAGACTCAAGGTCCGCAGGGAACCGTTTCGCCAGTCGTTGTGGAGGACGAAAGAAGGATCTTGCTTGCACTGGGAGAAATTAGAGATCTTTTTCGAAAGTATACCCCACAGCTTTTGGATGTGTTCAAACTTAAAAGCCTTTTGACACTGGTAGTGGAGAACTTTTCTCCGAGATGAGGGCAGGTGCATCTGACATGCGAATGCAGTTGCAATTTGATTTCCGCTTCAGTCGAGCAATGAAGGAACATTTGAAGCATATGTGCACAACCAGGTTTTCATACTACTCAAGTGCGACGTCTCATTACCCAAGGGTCAAATCTGACTTGAAATATTCAGCCCTACCTAAGATGTCGCCCCCTTCTACAGCACAGTTGACAAAGCAACAAGTTCAGCAAATGAGAGACTGGCGCATGAAGTATGGTCAAACTGTTCCACAGAAGACTGTGCGCAACATAAGCACCAAAGAAAATCCTGGTACTCTGCCGATAAATCTTTATGCCCAGGTACAGCCTACATTAACGTCTTTGGATTTCTCGAAGATCGCAGAAGATGGACAGGATGGTGCCAGAACAACTGCTCATGATGACAGGATGCGAGGCCAAGACGTGCATCACGTGCGAGAAAGAGGCCACATACGGACGATTTTCTGTATTATGACGACTGAAAAGGTAAGGTCAGGATTCTTAGTATTTCCCAAGCATTATCATCATTTGTTGGAAAAAGTTGATGCAATTACGATTTGTTTTAATTTTCGTTACGAAATACTTTCACAAAGTCAAAAATATCACAGAAATAATCATCAAAATTTATCAGCAACACTGTAAACCTTCAATCAGTTATTTTGTTTTGTTCAGTTTGGTTAATTAGAACGTATATGCAAAAAAATAAGAGAAAATTTAATCTTGGAAGGGTAACACAAGGGAACAATGTGAAATTTTGGACGGGAACGAGGGAACAGAGTTAAAATTTTGAAGGGAACATGGGAACACACACCCCTCCTGGGGGACCCTTACTACAGACTGCAGATCTGGGGTAAAATGCAGACTGCAGACAGCAAACCAGGGGTAAAATGCAGACTTGGAGTACCGTAGAGTTCCGATAGTAGCGACCCTCGTTATTTTCGGAATTAGCAGCCTTTGGGGGTCGCTGCTTTCGGGGGGTCGTTACTTTCGGGGAACAAAAATCGTTTACAAATAAAGCTGGCGCGAGCTTTCTTTCCGAAATAAAAAATGAACAACATTTTATTTGCATTCCATATGTACAGATTGTGTTTCATAAAAAGAAGATAACAATGATAAATACAGCAAAAAAACTCTATAGAAAACTGTAAAGAGTTTTCAATTTCAATTTGAAGATATGTTCCTGTTGTTAATACGAAATTAGACCGGTTTAGGGTAGTTCTTACATCGCCACATCAGTGAACTGATGTCAAAGACGAATGGTGGCATAAAGTGCTTTATGGTCAACAATTTGTGACACTGCACGAACATATTATTGTACATTAAAATTTTGACTATTGATTGACAAATAAATGGTTTTCGATATAAAAGCAGGAAAGTTCTCTTATATCTGACTTTTCTCTCTTAAAGAAGTTGAATCGTTTATGGAAAAACGCAAATTTTAGCCTGACGTTTTTCGTTTGCCGTAAGCGCGATACTAAGTTTAATTTCTCTCGTCCTCACCGCGAAAAGGTCCGAGAAGACTCCAGTGAAATATCCATTTAATCGTGCGTCAAGTTGGCTGAACACAGTTTTTCCGCGGTCAGTGGTATTCTTTAAATTTGAGACCAACAGCTGTAGGCTGTTTTACCAAATTTCTCGCAAACCCGTCATTAGATTGTGCAGAAATATGGAATTAAAATTCGTCCCACTACGAATGAGCCGTCTATAAAAAGGATCAGAAATTTAACAGACAAAAATTTGGGAAAACTGAAAAACGTTTATCAGCGAATAATGAAAAATCCGCCTGTTCAAATTTTATGATAACAGCTGTTAAACGTTCTTTATTTCTATTATTTTACTGCGCCTTTCAATAACATGCGGACTCTAAAATTCAAAGCTCAATCGACAAATGCATTTTTCGCTACCGTCAATCAAATGCTCGGCGGCTCCTCCCAGCTTCCGACTATATTGTCTGAGTGTGCTCAACGATTTGATTTGATTACGGTACGCACGACCCCCGTCGGACGCTTGGCGGACCCGCCGAACATTTGATTGACGGTAGCGAAAAACCGTATTTGTCTGTTGACCTTTGAATTTAGGAGTCCGCGTGTTATTGAAAGGCGCAGTAAGTAAGAAAATGCAGCAAAAAATATATGTAAATGAGGAGCATACATGAAAAATAAATGCATAAATGATTTAATCATTTAAGCTAAATGAGTTACGACGGTAAAAGCCTGAAGGCATAGCAACTGACAAAAATATAAACCTTGGTGGTTGCACTTATCAGAGAGCAAGTTTGAGCTTCCAGGCAAAAAGCTGTGTTCAGTCACACTGAGCACGCGACGTTTTGGAGCCGCGGACGGTAGCTGGAAAAGAACATTTCTAATGATAGGAAAGTAGTGTCTTCCATATTTTTAAATTGATCATCTCTAATGGAGAAAAGATACTTAGCAATATAAAGGTTGTTGGGTGAAGACTCGTTAACTGGGGACCGCAGATCACTTTTGGTTGCCGTGTGTGTCTAAAAACCGGCCAGCGCTTCAGTAAGCTCTTTCATATCTCGCCGACCAGATACGCAGGCAAGCTTTAGACTAATTTTCGGCCATTCATTCTCGTTTTTAAAACCCGGCATTTGCCCAGTTGGGAAGCGTGTAAAACTTTAAACATAATATTGTTTGATTCCACTGAACGATGTTAATTTTATTTTCGAGACGGAAATTTTGAATTTTTTCAAGAGGGAAATAATATAATAATAATGATATATTTATATAGCGCCTTCACTATAAATATTCGATGGCGCTGTTTACAACCGAAATTGGTTAAAGTTAAAAAATTAAATTATACCTAAAATTATATTACAATAAAATTATATTATCTGAAACCTAATGTAGATAATTAAAAATATATTAATTAGTCTAAGTAAAATCTAAAATGTCATTTTTTGTATATTTATATTTATATAAATGACTGACGCTCATTGATAGGCAAGTCTAAATAAAAATGTCTTGAGTTCTTTTTTAAACTTTTGTAAGTTAGATATTTGTCTGATATTGTCAGGTAAACTGTTCCACAGTACGGGTCCAGATTTGAAGAAAGCCCTGTCTCCAAATGTTTTGCATTTAGTTTTTGGAACCAACAACTGTTCTTTGTTTCTGAGATGGTAACGTCCTTCCCGATTCACTCGTATCAGATTTTCCAAATATGAGGGTGCTAGGCCATGAAGAACTTTGAAAACTAGCAGAGTGATCTTAAAAATAACTCGATATTTTATCGGTAGCCAGTGAAGGTCTTTAAGCACTGGTGATATGTGATAGTACTTTGGTAAACGGCATATCAACCGAGCAGCTGCATTTAGAACCCTCTGTAGACGTTGTTATTGGTATTGCGAGACATCATGCAGTAAGGCATTACAGTAGTCTAAATGGCAGGCCACGAGTGCATGCACCAGGGTCTTACAAGCCTCATCCGTCAAGCATTTTCTTATTTGTCGTAGGTTATAGAGACTGTACAACGCTTTGCTACATATTTTCCCAATGTGATCGCTCATTTGCGTTACTTCTACAATATGATATTGCAGAAATAACGCATTTAAATTTAGTTATTATTATTATTACTATATTTAGAAAAAATAAAGTAAAATGACCTGATTTCCGATATGAACACTCGAGTCTGTACAATAAGAGAATACCAGGGCTAATATCGTTCGTATTTTAAATATAATGTTGCTTAAAATCGTTTCTCTTTATCAAGATGTACCACGCGTAGGTTTCGAATGCACCTACAGGTGCGCACGTGTTCCCAGAGCTTTCGATCTTCAGTTAGCGGTGAAATGAATCACTGATAAAATGTTCTCTAGTTACTGTTCAAACTAGTAGTAAGCGGAATGCTGCTGAGAGGTAGGGAAATCTAAAAAGATGCTCTTGTTAGTTGTATGTGGTTATTGAAAAATTGAGTTGGTAAGGAATCGTGTATATGCTGTAGCTTGTGAACCTCCCCTAGGTTCGTTTGCTTTTACTATGAGTACATCCCCACTCAGAAGCTTTGTTCCTAACAGGTTAAATATGTTTTGACGATAAAATAACATAACAGGGAAAAAGAGATTGTAATTTATGCTTTTCGTTTAAGCGGATTGATTGCAAAATTTCGAAAATTATTGCGACAGAAGGACAACATAGAAATTGTTCAGAATTAATTCATTCGAAAGTGTTCTTAAGAGATTCTCACTGAGGAATTATAAGTTAGGTTTTCTACACACGATGTTGTATTCGTGTTCAGTTCTTTTAGAATGACTGGAATACATCGTTATTGTAGTTCTCAGTACAAAATCCCTTACAAATATATCTTACTTAGTAGTCCTAAGTCAGACCATTCACGTCATAGTATCATAATAAGGAACTTAAGCACAGACGTTTTTGAGCCACGGACGGCCACCGGAAATTGAATTTTTCCCTTTTTGGAGCGTTTTCACGTCATCGCGGTTGTAACGTCAAACCACGGTGATCAACAAGAGCTTTTCCTGTCCGTGGTAAGGAGAAAAACCACGCCAAAAAAGGAAACATTCGACTTCCGGTTGCCGTCCGTGGCTCACGAACGTCTGTGCTAAAGCTCCCTATTAACAGAACAAGACGAACTTTATTAATAGCACTTGCTTTCCCAACTGTAAGTTATTAACAACACAAATACACGATACGGAGATCCACCAGCATCCATTCCGCCAACATTCTCATAAAAGCACATTTTCTTCCTCTTGCCACATCATGAAAACGTTCTTGATCCGGAAAAAATAATCGTGTAACTTCCAGAAGGCCCTAGAAGTCTCTAACTTAAACCAATTTGGTTTTCTTGAAGGAAAATCAACTCTGACTCAGTTGCTGTATTGTTTTGCTGACTGGGCTACTGATGTTATATTCTTAGCCCGCGCGGGGTGGGGGGGGTACTGCCATATATGGACTATATAGGTATGTGTCGCTGTGAAGGGTATGGTTTTCAAGCAGCTTACTCTAGGATACAGTATATAAATCATAGCCTTTCGGTCTAGAATAGGGTATCATTTTTCACGAAACTGACCAGTCGGTTGAAGATTTATCAAGACTGAGGAAACCAGAAATTCCCACTCAAGAATATAAAAAAGTCGAATCGGCAAAGTTTAAGTTTACGTAACTCAGCCTCAACAGTGTCAATAAATGGCTATCATGAAACACCTCTGAATATTATTAACTGTCAAGAATCGGAATTTAGACGGAAATCGGTGGGAGTTTACTCTAGTATAGGGTAGCAAAATTCAGCTGAACTGTAGCTCTAGTATATTGTTATCTAGTATATTGTCTTTTCATTGTTAACACTAGCAAGATATCGGGACCCAAGCGATCTGTTAAGATCACCGATCGTTTCACATGTACCTCCGCAAATGTCATATATTGCATAACTTGTACGTTATGTAATAAATTATACATTGGTGAGACAGGTAGACGACTAGGTGACCGATTCCGCGAACACCTTCGCGATGTTGAAAAGAATGACAAGGATGCATCTAAGCCAGTCGCTCGCCATTTTAATCTGCCTAACCACTCCAAAAAACACATGGGTATCTGCGGCCTTTCCCTACATCTAGGTACGACGGAAAGCCGCAAGAATCTGGAACAAAAATTCATCTTTCAAATCGGCACCCTTAATCCTCACGGTATTAACGAACGCTTTTCAGTTAACTAATATATTCCTATTTTTCACGTTGCCATGTTACCATCAATAGCGTAGCTCCTACTCTACTATAAAAACTACACGTAACCCATAATCCCTCGATTCGCTCTGACGAAGAGCTAACGCTCGAAACGTCAGCTTTTAGAATCTCTGTACGGTGGCCAATTTACATTATCAACTCCGTTGATAAAACCAAATTTTTGTAGCTCTAGTATAGGCTAAGGGTTCCAGGGTCCCAGCGGCACATCCCCTCCCAGAAATTCCTAAAGCCTTCCCCCCCCCCCCCCGGGATTCTTAGATTTCTGAAAAGCATTCGACTAGCTCCGTACCTCACGAACGGCTGTTTCTCAAATTAAAATGCGACGGGATCGAAGGTCCACTACTCTGTTGGTTCAGAAGCTTGTCGACTGACCTCAAACAACGCGTTGTTGTTCGAGGAACTTACTCATCTTGATCTTGTGTAACGTTCCGGGGGTCCCACAGGGCACGATCTTGGGCTCAATTTTGTTTGATATATCTTCCAATATCTCCTCTACTTTGAGAATGTTTGCTGATGACACCAAAATATACAGAAAGCTGTCAGACTAAGCAAGGGACACTGAAGCCCTACAATCTGAACAATCTAAATGGCAACTGCGCTATAACTCCGACAGGTGCGAAGTACTACAGTCATGAGAATATATGGTGAGGTGGATTATTCAAGGACCAGATTTTTCAAGAACAATATGTTAATCTTCGAGACTTGTCGAAGCGATATTTCTGCTCTTCGGACCAATAATTATGCACGAGCTAAGGAAACCATGGTACTGCGGTCAGAATACTGTAAAAGCCTGAGTCAACCTCTGCCATCAAATGAATGGGGAAGATTTTTTCCTACTGAATCTTCCGTGAGGTCCGTGCTGATAATCAACGAAACGAACGTAAGCAAACGTATATGACAGGGCAGTCAGTGAACTTTTGAATATTGGCAATCATTCAGAATCTGTTTAAAAGATAAAAGTGCCACTTGTTACGTGGGATTCCCGCGGCAGACCAGTAGGTCATAAATTCGGTCTTTCGTTTTCTCCAAAATGACAGCCGGACACAACATAACAATGATAGCCTCGTGTCATAGCTCTAGAGTATTTACTCTGCGATTTGATCGAGGAGCAACCACGTTCAAGGTCTGGTCGTAAGTGATGATCATAACGGGGAAATGACTGTGAAATTTTACTGTGTGACCCGGAAATTACTGAACAGATTTTTACCGAGGTTGTTACCCGCTAAATGAGTGTGCAAGCGCTGGTTTTGAAGTGAATACGTGAAGGTAAGTTTCCTTTGGAATAAATGTCTGGCGTCTCGTAATCATCGACATATTCACAAATATTCAAATACTTTGTACTTGTATTGTCCTTAACCGCTTGTGCCACAGCTTGAAAGTATTAATACCCTGCGATTTGATTGGGTCCGACGTGTAATCACGTGCAAGGTAACATGACAAAGGTGAAATGCTTGTGAAATTTTATTGTGCATGTGGAACAAAAAGCGGCCAGAGAGAGTTCGGAGCAGGACCGAGAAGGAAAGGTCAGTGAGATACGCTGGGAAAAGTTGTCTGCTTGAGAGGACTGATATATTCAAGTGAATGAAGAGGGTAGTTTCTTAAGAAACTGTGGTGCTGCGTCGGTGGGGAAGTAGTATACAAAAATTTGGTTTTATCAACGGAGTTGATAATGTAAATTGGCCACCGTACAGAGATTCTAAAAGCTGACGTTTCGAGCGTTAGCCCTTCGTCCGATTCGCTCTGACGAAGGGCTAACGCTCGAAACGTCGGGTGTCTGGAAAACCCGAATAGCGAATAGCGAATAGTCGCGAATAGCGAATAGCGAACAGCGAATAGTCGCGAATAGCGAATAGTACGAACAGTGCGAATAGTGGCGAATAGTGGCGAATAGTGACGAATAGTCGCGAATAGTGACGAATAGTCTTTAATAGTCACCACCTTATGCTGAATAATCTCGTAATCAAAGCAAATAATATCCTCACCTGTCGTCGAAAGGGAGTTTCGTGCATGCTTTTGCAAACACTCTAAAGAAGAACAAACGTCAAAATGCAAAAATATAAATCACTTTCATTAATACATTAAGCTCATGATCATCTCCTCGCACAGTGGCGCCCGAACATAAATTTTAGATATTCACAATTCATCATCCTCATTTGTCACGGTGCTGTCCGATCCGGCGAGACACGTTCTGTAAAAAGGAATAAAATCAAAATGTGAGGCAAGTGATTTGTGATTAAAGAGACAAACGAGCTACTCTGATAACCGTTGCGTTAATTTATTATCCAAATAAGCAACAGGATTTCAGTGCATTTATTACCTTTTCTTCCCAGGGCTCATGCTGTTCTTCGCCGACACATCTCTGCTTTTTTAGCGGGAATATCCCATCCAACGTTGCTGCGCGGTTGACCAGGAAAAACTAGGTTCCAAATTAATTTCGTCATTTCGTCACAATCCCCCCTCCCTCCACTCTTATTTGCCACTATTTGTTACTATTCGTCACTATTCGTGACTATTCGTCACTATTCGCGACTATTCGCCACTATTCGCACTATTCGCACTATTCGTGACTATTCGCTGTTCGGTATTCGCGACTATTCGCTATTCGCTATTCGCTATTCGCTATTCGCTATTCGGGTTTTCCAGAGACCATTTGATAAACATAAAGTTTAGGCATTAGCTTGTCCTGTTGATTCTTTACTTGAACTTTCAATGATGTTGCATTTATCTCAGTCGGCTAAGTTAATCGTGGTAGTCAGCCCGACATGGGACATGACAGGAGACGCCATTTTAAACTTAATTCTCCGCTTAAATAAATCATTTTCATGCTTCACTTGAGATTGTAATCAAATTTGTAACTGCGTACCACGTAGCCATTTTCTGCAGTTACGCCGACAATCCGTTGGGTAAGATGTATTAAGCGGATAAAACTCACAGAATCGTTTCGTAACCTAGACAACGCTAACAATAGCAGGCGCGTAGCGTGGTCATTTTTTCAAGTACGCACAAGTACATATGATCTAGAACCCTAAGTAAACTGAGCAAAAAATACTGCGTTCTTTATTTCTTGTCGAAATAGTTGTGTGAATACAAGCAAAGAATAAAGCGTCTTGCCCTTATTTTGAGCAAACTTGGTGCAAACAAAACATTGTTTTGGTTGTGCTAGCGTGACTAAAATTGTCAAGAACGTTCTCGGAACGTCGCTCCTTTGTCACGAACGTTCTTGGAACGTCGCTCCTTTGCAACCTCGCCTTTTTGTTGCACGCTGGCCAAACAACACTGTATTGTTAGTGCAAAAAAAGGTACAATGCAAAACTAAGTTAGAACATGGTATAGCTTTTGTTTTAGTTTTGAGAAAATCAAAATGGTACTTTCATCACGAAATCTTGGTTGCGTACAAGGAAAATGTTAAGAATAGAAACAATTGCTAAAACTTTCAAAATTTTCCGGTCACTTCAAGTACGCACGTGCGTATATGCGTATAGGACGCTACGCGCCTGAATAGATATGGACTTTCGGGCGCTACTTATTGAAGCAAATCAAAGAAATCACGCAAACACTTACGGGCCATTTCAGACGTGTCAAAATCCTCCTAATCAATAAACCGACTGTACAAAATGGAGACAAAGTGTTGTCTTTTTAATAAGTACACAATCATGAAAAAACAAGTTAATCTTTTTGTTGTTAGTAAAGCAATGTCCTCACTAATTCCTTACTCTTGAGACTGTATCATGCTTCAGTGACTGAACTTAATATAGACACTCATAAAAAATTCAGCTTTTAATAACTGTCACCTTTAATACTTTTTCACTCTTGTCGTCCATTTTTAAGTAATTGAAAGCAATGCATAATTCAATATGGTACAAGGACAGCTCTGTCTCTATCCTATTCTTACTATTAGTATATACTCTGTATACTAAAACAGTAGATAGCGTTGAAGGAACGCTAATTGGCCACTCAAACTTCGTATTTTCTTTCCTATTCACCTCAGAGCAACTCGCGCGGGATTTTCCCCGGAAAATATTGTAATTGTTCCAGGAATAAATCAGCCGAGTTAAAATCACTTTTTTGTGCTATATTATCTCACTGTTTTTATACTAGTGGTGAATATT
>NC_090892.1:54192145-54194645 GCF_036669925.1 Montipora capricornis | reverse complement strand
GCATAATGACGTCAATTATAAAGATTTCTTTAATTGCGCTCAGGCGTTAAGTGAAGCAATTTTGACACGAAATCAAACACGTTTCATGGAAAGAAGGATACGATGGTTTCTTGCAACGGACGATATTAAGGTTAAAAAGTTTGCAATCGAGAATTACTCCCCAAATACAGTCACCCAAATGATAACTCCGCAACACATAACACGTTTGACAATGCTGACACGTTCGGAATCCGTGGAAAGTATGTTGGATATAATTGTGGACCATTTATTGTTGTCTGAGTGCACTTTTCTCATTTTGTCCAGAGGAAGTACTTTTGGAAAGACAGCGGCTGCACTCACGTTTCATTCCGCGGAAACGTTGACGTTCGGGACAATATGTGCCCAGATGGCCCGAAATGAGCATAGAAATGAGAACCATAAATGACCTCGAACTCGGGCTATTCCCCCACATACCTCTTCTTCTGTTATTGACCACGTAGTTACAAGCAACAAAGCTAAACGTTGAAAAACTGTTATTGATTGTTGCTATAATCATTTTCGTTCTGGATCCCCTACTTCCAAACGCTTTTTTGAGAAAAAGAAAACCAGGATTTGGTTGGTCTTGTGACCATGCATGCTTTAAAAGGGCGGTGTCAAAGTATCGCATTTGATTTTGTGTAGTTCCACCAAATACTCAACCAAGTCTCTCCCTCAATTGAAGGATTATTCTTAATTGTCAATTTCTTCCAAATGAAGTATTATCGTTCATTTTGGACACTGAAAGCTTGATAGGGATCATGGGAAATGAACATATTTCTTTTTAAAGCGGAACCCTAATGTCTGGACTAGCAGGACTCGAACCTGGGAACGCTTAGTTAATAACCCCTTAACTTAACCACTTAGACTACCACATCACTAACTGCGAGGATGTCATTTTTAATGGAGGATAATGCTTCATTTAAGACAAAGTGACAATGAAGGATAATCCTTCATTTCAGGAAGAGATCGTGTTGAAATACTCGCCCTTGCTCGCCATCAACATGGTCAACGTTGTGACCGTGCCGACTTGGACACTAGGTAACTGCTAGTCTTGAGGAGTCAACCTCAACCCGAAATCAAATTTTGAGCATGGACTTTACCTACCTGAAATTCTGTTTTAATCCTCTCGGGTTTTCTTTCGATTTTAAGTGTATAACTGAAAAGCTGTTTTGTTTATACTTTTATTCATTTAATTCATTCCTACGTGATAATTATGTGAAAAGGTGAGAGTCATTTTGAACTGTTCGGATCAATATAAGCTAAGGAACTAGAGGAAGGTGTTCTGCCGACTTGGTCATTCTTTTAAATGAACCTTTCCAAACAGCTAAAAATGGTGTTCAGTGCGCATGTGCAACAGCTGACCGTTTCCCTTTAACGTCAACCTAGAAATTACTTTTAAACATCACTACTCAAAGCTTGGTGGCATAAAAATGTCCGTCGAGCATACCGTCATAATTGAAGCTCCAAACAACAAAGATAAACGTTGAAAAACTGCATGTTAGCTGAAATGTTTTCAAACACCCCGTTCGCAACCTATTTCAATCTTCTTCAATTTTGCCCATCCCTGCATATTTGATGTTTTATTCAAACATCCATTTACTGTTTCAAGTGGTTTAGTGTTTTTTTACGTTTTGCTTGATCCCAGAAGCTGAATGTGGAAAAATCTCGTGACACAGCCCCCACGGTTGAGTTATTCCCAAAGATAAAGAACATTAAGCCGGAAAAGAGAATTTATTTATAATTTCAGTTTTATTTTACAACGCCATCATCTCAGCAATAAATAACTCCGATATTGCTTTCCGGCTCCTCCACATCCACAAGAGAATATCTTGCTCTAACTTTCAATACGTGACAAGTGAATACAAAAAGCAAATGGTGGACAAAAAGTAACTTTTCAGGGTTTGATTTGCCACACTTTTTGTGGCATCATCGCGATTTATTTTTATTTGTCACGTACAAGCAAGTGCGCTATGTTTTCAAGAAAAACATTCATCGCAAAAGTTCAGAAAAAGGAACAGATAGCTACTGCATGCGTTTGCTTTGACTCGTCAAGACAACAAAGCGTCTTGGCCAATCCCACAGAAGTGATAAGAAAAGCAACTACCTTGCTCTTGAAAAATCATTGCTACTTCGACGTGTATTGGAAGGAGGATACTGGCTGTCTGGTAAAAACAACCACCAGCTTTGACGAACGACAATGGAAAATGGAGGGAAAGAGTAAAACAAGTTGCCGAGCTCACTCGACTTGATGATGAAATTCATGAGCAAACCCAGCCTTAACCCCAAGGAAACGTTTAGGGCTGGTTTTTCTTAGCGACACTGCTAACATACCCAAATGGCAGAGCTCGACGTTTTCATTGGTGTCTTTTTTGTCCTTGTGCTACTGAATCATACATGTTCCATACAAGTGAGCTGCATAATAACATTCACAGTGCTTTGGATACACGTCACAATGTGTCACAAGGTGTCCCTTTAAGCTTAA
>NC_090892.1:54144645-54184645 GCF_036669925.1 Montipora capricornis | reverse complement strand
TCTTTTAAATTGCGCCCAGACAACTGTGTCATTATATTTCATTGTTGTAATTTTCAGGATATCCCTCTCATGCATTTGTTTCTCTAACTCAGACGTACAAGAGAGCCAAAAGATCTGGATTACAAAAAAGATTGGAAAGCATACGGTGATCTGAACAATTTTTTAAAGAAAGTTTATAATTCTGCTCAGGGAAAACACTTCAACAAAATATCTGAAGATCTAATATCTTTGGGAAACCCAAATGCATTCTGGATTTTTTGTTTCCACCGTACGCAAAGGATCGAACGAACTTACACTCCATGCAACACTGAAAGCGGATGACGTTACCCTGACTGACGACTTGTGTGTTTCCGTTAAAGATTATGGAAATTTCCCTGCTTACGCTGATGTTGTGGATTCTAAATTGTCAAATATCTTTTGTAACGCAAAGGAGGTTTCCCGTCTTTTGAGAAACCTAAATCCTTACAAGTCCCCGGGGCCGGACAACCTCACGCATCGGGAATTAAACGAATGCGTGATTGAAATCGATCAGTCCTTTTGTTAAGTTTCAAATAGATCATTTCTAGCTGGAGAAGTACCGTACGCCTGGAAAATAGGTAATTTGTTCCTGTCCACAAGAAGGGGTAGAAAAGATTGCAGAGAAAACTACCGTCAAATCGCATGTAAAGTTAGCGAGAAAATTGCCAAAGATCGTGTAGTAAACTTCTGGAAGGCCCAAGAACTCAAACCAGTGATTTTCTTGAAGGAAAATCAACTCTAACTCAGTTGCTGAGTTGTTTTGATGACTGGGCTTTATCAAGAAATAAATCAAGACCTCCTGAATCATCAGATGTTATATTCTTAGATTTCTGAAAAGCGTTTGACTAGCTCCGTACCTCACTAACGGCTTTTGCTCAAATTAAAATGCCACGGGATGGAAGGTCCACTACTCCGTTGGTTCAGAAGCTTTTTGACTGACCGCAAACAACGCGTCGTTGTTCGAGGAACTTACTCATCTTGATCTTGTGTAGCGTTGGGGGTCCCACAGGGCACGATCTTGGGCCCAATTTTGTTGCTATCTATGTTCTAATATATCCCCTACTTTGAGAATGTTTGCTGATGACACCAAAATATACGAAAGCTGTCAGACAAAGCAAGGGACACTGAAGTCCTACAATCTGAAAAATCTAAATGCACTCTGACAAGTGCGAAGTACTACGTTTAACGCTCAAACGAGATATTTCTCTCCCCATATATTCATTGGATAAGAGGCTTAAAACCGTAAAGTGCGTCAACGACCTGGGTATCATAGTCTCTTCGGATTTATCGTGGAGTGAAAATGTTAACGTGACCGTTAATAAAGCCAACAAATTGTTGGGCTTGATTCACAGAACAGTAGGCTTGTCAAATCGGGATGCATTTTCTACGTTGTAAAAATCTCTTGTGCGTTCAGTTCTTGAATACGCTGCCCCGGTCTGGAATCCGTACTTATCTGAGGATATACTGGCGTTAGAAAAAGTTCAGCGAAGAGCTTCTTGGCTTGCTCTTAGGCAAAAACGTGGGGAGCCTGTGATGGAATACGAAGATCGTCTAAGGAAGCTGAAGTGGCCTACACTTGAAACGCCTTGGTTATATCTTTCTTTAGTTCATGTTACAAAATCGTTTTTAGTATAAACAAGTTAAACTTTGACGATCTCTTTGAGTTTACCAAGTGCAATTCAACTCATGCAAACCACGCGTATAAGCCATACGCTAAGCCAGCTAATTGCAATCCATATAAATACTACTGTGAAATTTTACTGTGTGACCCGGAAATTACTAAACAGACTTTTACCGAGGTTGTGACCCGCTAACTGAGTATGCAGTTGTTTGTTTTTAGGCGAATACATAAAGGTAAGTTGCCCGCTGGCGTCTCGTAATCATGAAAAATATTCACATTTATTCAAATATTTTGTATTGTCCTTTACCGCTTGTGACAGACAATGAAAGCATTATGTTATAGCTTGAAAGTATTTATACCCTGCGATTTGAGTCGGTCCGCCGTGTAATCACGTGCAAGGTAATATGACAAAGGTGAAATGCTTGTGAAAGTTTATTGTGTATGTGGGTTTCGCTTGCAGAGCGTGCACGGTCGATTTCAAGAGAGAACTTGAGAGGTAAGATTCCTTCGGAATATTATTGAATGTGAACCCAAACTATAAGGACTATAAACCGTAGGCCCCGTCTCACAAATACCTTCTATGTTCATAAGTTCCCTGTGGGACGTTAAACAA
Organism: Montipora capricornis; assembly: GCF_036669925.1. Taxonomy (NCBI): domain Eukaryota; kingdom Metazoa; phylum Cnidaria; class Anthozoa; order Scleractinia; family Acroporidae; genus Montipora; species Montipora capricornis. Next base: position 54,182,393 of record NC_090892.1, on the reverse strand, counting down.
TCCACACACTATTCGATAAGAGTAGGGGATGTCAGTAGTCCCTGGTGTTGTGGCTATCCTATTCTCTCCAGCAGAAGTGGCCGGCTTGGCAGTGATGTCTCTAAAAAGGCTTATGGTGTGTGAGGCCACCTAAGCAGAAATAGCCATAAGCCAAAAAGGGACTTTGCCGAATGCTGGAACATGTAGATGTAGATGAAATACAAGGGAAGGAGCAATTGCAGTATTCCCCGCGTCTCTAGCTACGCGGTGCAGCCGGCAACAAGTTGTCTACGCGGCAACTCGAGTTCTCAGTTATTCTTGATAATTCACTCAAGTTCTTTGGAAAATGGCTACGCGTCTACGCGGCTATTCCGTGGTAATTTATTCATAATTTACTGAAGTTCTCTGGAAAGTGGCTACGCGTCTACGCGGATACTCCGTTTTAATTTATTTATAATTCACTCAAGTCCTTGGGAAAGTGGCTACCCGTCTACTCGGTCACTCTGTTGTACTTATTTATAATTTAGGGAAGTTACTTGAGTCCAAATAACTGTTGATAAGCACTACAATAACTGAAAGCTAAACCAGTCTGAAATATCACTCCCTGAACCTAATAACTGTAGATGCAAGAATAATAAGCCGAGTTCGATATACAGTCGAATCTGTATATAACGGCCCTATGTTAAGCGGCCACCCTCTATTAAGCGGCCAGTTTTCAAAGTCCCGACTTTTCGCTCATACAAACGTTGTATTTATTAGCTGTATTAGGCGGCCAACTCTATTATGGAGCTACGAGGCTTTATGGTCAGATTTCACGGCTCAGTTCTGTTTTCTTTGTCTGGCAAGTCTCAAGTGGATTTCCAAACAGAATAATATTCAAATTTAACAAAACGCCTTGTACGTAGCCGTATGTGAATATTGAGATATCGAACGTGGCCTATTGCAGAATTGCATTTCTGCGTAGCCATTTACAATAGCTACGCAGAATAGCTAGTGTTGCGGGGTATTCTGCAAGAGGAGTGGAAAGTATTTGTGGAGACGAATTCCACATGCTTTACATGGCATCTTTATTACGTACGTTATCACGAATAATTAAAAGAAGCGCATATTATCAACGATAATATATCATTTGGTGTAAACAATAACACGTAAGACCCTCACTGTCACTGAACAGTCACGGCAGGGTTTTTCCCAACCAAGAAGTTATATTGTTTAATTTTGTTGCGTACGTGCAGACTTCATAGTGTTAAAAAATAATTTTAGAAAAAAACAAGACAATAAACCTAGTATCTTTACTATTAATTTTACCACCCTGTATTGATGGAAAAACCTTGTCTTTTCTATAGGAAAACTAAACAAGTTTGTATTTACATATGATGATTGAAAAATAAGAGCAATAGCACAAATCAACGTTTACTTAATTTTCTCCGTTATTTAATCATCGTCTAGAATGCCTATTGTTCTGGGACATTTTAGCTCCAGTTGATATCGTGCGTCATCATGCGTGAACGCTTGCATAGAAGATAGAGCATTGATCATTGGTTGCCAGGCCGAACGCACAACGACGTTCATTAGCTTGATGTAGGTGACAAACTAAAGAATGAAGGGAGAGCGCTATTGTCTTATTTTTTGTGTCGTAAAATCGCACATATGAGCATATTTAGCAAGGAACATTTCACATCACGGTTAAGATTTTCCGTTTTGCTTTATAGAATAGATACTTTTTAGATTTGTTTGTTTGGACAAAAGTTATATAGAACACACAGAATGATGAACTGATGGTCAAACGAACCCTGCGCTCGCGAAATGATTGTGTTGTAAGTAAACACATTCTTCTGATTGTAGGTGTTTATCATCGCGCAGAATGCCTATTGTTCTCGGGACACTTAAGCTTCAGTTGATATCGTGCGTCATCGTGCGTGAACGCTTAGAAAGAGCATCGATTAACATGATGTAGGTGACAAACTAAACAATGAATGGAGAGCGCTATTGTCTTATCTTTTGTGTTGTAAAGTCGTACATATGAGCATATTTCGCAAGGAACATTTTACGGCACGGTTAACATTTTCCATTTTGCTTTATAGAATAGATAATTTTTAGATTTGATTGTTTGGACAAAAGTTATATAGAATACACAGAATGATGACCTGATGGTCAAATGAACCCTACGCTCGCAAAATGATTGTGTTGTAAATAAACACATCCTTCTGATTGTGAGTGTTTAGTTTTCGAAGGCGCAGACGTTACATGACGAGCTTCAATTGATAGAAGGAAAAAAAATCCATTCGGAAACATTGCGTTGAAAACTTTTGAAGTTATGGCGACGCTTTCTCTGAACATCTTTTGTCTAATAGACGATATCTATTGGTGCCCTAGCATCCCTTTGGCCTGCCAATAAACTCTAGATATACTTCAGTTTTTTTTTCTTTTGGCCACAATATTCGATTCGTTATGAAGATGGGGAAACGTAGACGTCCACCTGAGAGCCTAGAAACTGCCGCGATAGAAAACCTGACGTTTTCGGCATCTTATCAAGCTGAGCGGATAGTTGCCAAGCAAATGTGTAACCGAAGGCCTCTGTTCATGGTACAGTGGCAAGGTTACTATTACCGCAGCAAGAATACATGGGAGCCAAAAGCTCACCTATAGAGGTGTTGAAAATCCCAACCCAGGTCCAGTACGAGTGGAAGAAGCTAGAGAGCGGACCGGACTTGTGTTTGAAAGAGGAATGAAAGTTCCACTTCAGCATGAGGAATCACTTGTGATTCGCCACGACGTGGTCCGTTTCCTGTTCCCAAACCTACCAGTACAGATCCAGTAGACACCAATGGACATCAGCGACCAAGAACTACACGATGCTGTCCTATCCCAGTACGTGGAACGGACTATCAACGCAAATCGAAGGCGAAGTCGGATCGTGCAACAGAATTTCCGATTATTACTATCTAAGTCACCTTCGTTTCCCGCGATGGCAAGAGATTATCCCGTCCTGTCGAACGCCTTTGCGTTGTCAGAAAGAAATACCTCGCTGGGGCGCAATGAAGGCTCTGAAAAGAGCTCATGGTCCGAAGCGATTCGATCAGTCATTCTTAACAAAACCTTTTCCAATCTACAAAATTATTCAATGAAAACAAATCCTCGAATCAACAATTCATTATTTCATCTGCTTAGCTTAAGTTTTCTTGAATAAGTTAATAAGTTGAATAAGTTAAGTTTTCTTGAATAAACAGTTAGCATTATAACATCTATGATCTTTCTTGAGGTGAATATACTTTACAGTAAAATAATTCGCGCGTTACGCTCTTTAATCGCAATTGCACCCTTTTGTTCGTTTAAACTTGCAACAAATTGATTGTTGAGATCTTTCAACAAAAAATCATTTGATATCTCTAATTTTGACGGCTGCAAGTTTGAAACAAATATGGAGACTCTTTAGATTATTTTCCATTAAAGAGCGGAAAACTCGACTCGCAAACTAGTCGCAAATACGAACAAAATCTCATTACAGTAAAGTCATCAAAAACTAATCTTTCCATCAAATAGTGCGTAAAAAATACGTAAACGCCAACAGTCGTCTTGTTTCCAAAGTGTTTTCTTGATTTAAGGTATGCAACTTGTATGATTCATGTTATTTCGTTGGTTTGCATTTTTACGTGGAATGCCTAAGGCAGACCACGTTCAAAATTCGCTTGTGTGTCGTTTTCATAATGGTCAGATATGGTAATTAGCCAAGTGCCTGTCACGAAGCTCTTGGCTTGATCCTGTCATTGTACAGTAGGACATATACAAATGCATGTCTCTTTTTATTTTCTTGCGAACGGTAATGAGAAAAGCTAGTCGCTAGTGCCCATGAAAACGCTTGAAATTGCAAAGGTCGATTCTTGTCACACTTAACCTTCCTTTAATAGCGCTTTTACCACGTCCCTCTGAGATTCTCAGTTGGCTTCAGGGATCCGTGACATTTGCAGCCAACCTGCACATTTTACACAAACAGCAGCATCCTACGTAAACGCCACGAGGCGTCTTGTTACACGTTTATTGCCGTGATCTTATCATAAAGATCTCGGTAATCGTATTTTAATAAAAAGCTCGAAGATATTTTAATTGTTTTGTAATCTACACCGATTTCCCTCGAGACTGAAATCAAAACCCATCGACCTTTTCATGAAGACCATTCTATATCGGCTATGCAGATGCATGAATGTGATTGATATTCTCTCATCTGATGGGATATTACGCTCATGAATTATTAATGTTAATTTTGAAGATACAATATGAGCAAATGAGCTGAGAGAAAAAAACATCTCCTGAAGCCTGGATTTGAATCCGGAGCTTCGGATTTTTAGCAATAGTTTCCATTTACAAGCCTCCTGATCAACAAGATATCCAAAATTGTAAAAGTTAATTAGATATTTCTTGCCATGATATAGAGCCACTGCTCAACAACGTTAATTAATGCTTAAGCACCCAACGCGTGATACACTTCTTAAAAGAAAGTTGGTCAAGTTGAATTGTAATATGTTTTTACTTTTACTTCTATTTTGTTTTTGCTTTCTAATCCTACAACTTTGTTACTTTTATTAGCTTATCGATATTGTAAATAGCTAATTTTCATCAGTGTACACTGTTTCTAATTGGTCAGCGTAATATAGGGAAGACATCATTTACAAGCATTGTTTTTGTTATTCAAATGTGCCAACCCCTGGAACAAAAGACCCTTTGTTTCGACAGCCAATTAGTCGGGTGGCTAAGTGCAGAAAATTGACCGGATCTACACAGAGCGGACAAAAGCACCAAATTTGGTACACAGCTGCCTTAGGGTATACTGAACAGTTTTAGGACCGGTGTCCAACTGAATCTTTTTTTCTTTTGCTGGTGCAGCAAATAAATGAAATATAACCAAAATTGACATTGCCTGGTTACCAAGCATATTAGGGAAAATGTGGTTTCAAGCAAAAGTATTATTGAAAGCTCGTCAAAACTACTCACACGCAAGAAAAATAAGTCAAGCAGCGTTGATGCCACATTTTATATTTATTTTCAGTAAACAAATGAAGGTCCATGATGCTTTGCAAGCCTGATTGGGAGCCATTTTTTTCTAATCGCTTTCTTAGGCATACAAAACCGAAAAAAATTCTTTTTTTTTTTGACATGATGCTAACAAGCTCTAGATTTTTACTCACTCTCTGACTGGTTTAAACTCCAATTCGAGCAAATGAAAACATTAGAGTGCTTGTCGTGCTATAATTGTTTCTGAGTTGCATAGACCTACAAGTGAAGTTAATAGCAATCAGGTCTCCCCCAGATATTTTTGCCAACAGTTTGAAGTCTTGCAAATCTGTGACAATTCGGCGAAGATTTCTGTCCCCTTCAATTGTGGAGAAGCCATGAAGTACACCAATTTTATTTCCCTCACCACAAAATAAACACCTATTTTCATCACTTTCTACCACTTTACGACGTTTATTGGATATAAGATGTGGGTTTTCATGGATATCGGATGGTGGGCTTTTTTTCTTTTGAGCTTTTTTCAGCTTGGATGAGCTAATTTTAAGTGGCAGGACTGATGCCATTTGGCGTTATTCTTAATAAGGTCATCAGTTGTTGTGGTATCAGTGTTGAACTTCAGTTCCACTGGCCGAGAACTCAGGTCCTTAAAGTGGGTTAAGTTGGTAAGAAAGTTACTGTAAACATTGCTGTCGAGTGAGGGGGATTTCATGGGATATCTTAAAGCTTCACGAGTAGTGCATTGGCAAATAATACTAAGATCCCAATTTCGTGACATCTCTTTGTCTTCACATTATCACTGATTCAAATCTGAAAGCAAATTTACCAAAAAATCTTATAATCTATGGAAAAATAGCCTTCAAGGCAGCTGAATATAAGCATCGTTAGCTTACAAAGACAATAAGATACTTAAGATAATTAAATGTTTCAAAAGCATGGAGGCAGTGTGGCCCAGTGGTTAGGGTGCTTGCCTTGAAATCCGGAGATCCGGGGTTCAAGACCCGCTCTGACCACTCAATGAATTTGTTCCTGGTAGTCCCTGGTTAAGCTTCCCAGCTGCACTTGTAAATAGCCAACTGGTTTGCCTCCGGCCAGTTGGGATTCTTAACAGTTGTTGTTGTTGTTGTGTTCTGTTGTTTCGTTGATTGTTTCATTGGCCCTGAAAAGCCCCTATGGGGAGCGGTCAATTAAGTATGTATTGTATTGTATAAGCTGCATGAAAAATACGGTAATTTTTTGGTACTTGCAGTTTGTCTAGTGACCCATAGAGGTCGCCATCTTGGATGACCGAGTGGAGGCTAAGTACTAGTCAAAACGAAAACTTCGGAAACTGGGCCCAAATAAACTTTTCTGTGCCTTATTTTCGCTGGTAGTGATAACGAAGAGCAGTTAAGTGTTTTTCAAAGCAGGTGTATAAATTCTCTGGACAATTTAGGCTAAATTTCTCGCAGTCACAGTATTAAGGCTACCCACAGGCTACCCACCAAAGTATAAATACAAACCCAGAAGAGATCAAGCAGGGCACCGGTCAAAGTTTTAACCTGTATGCGCTAGCCTATGTTCACACAAAGCTTGGTGCTTTTGTTCGCTCTGTATAGATCTGACCACTAAGCCACCTGACTAAATGAGGCTCTGGTTGGGCCATTAATGACAATAGGTGACGTCAACGCTATCTTCGCTATAGCTGCGTGTAAACTTGCTGCCCTTTATTACTTTTAGATATTTGTTTCTAATCAATCCTCGCGTAATTTGTATCGTTAATTTATTAGACTAAGTGTTATGTAAATTTATTGTCCTTTAATTGGTGTGTTCTTGTATTTGGCTCACCCCGCCTCGATTAGCTTTTTCTGGCTATTCTTGGGGTAAGCCATCCAATAACTATCATATTTAGCTAAACAAAATTGTTGTTGTTGTTTGTTGTGTCGAGTTTGGCGTTTTAAGTCTAAAAGTGTTATGACAGGTCCAATACAGGGTTTAGGATAAATCGATTGCCTGGTTCATGGTGGTCCGGGTGTTTAAGGGAATCTTGTCAGCGGATAGGTGGTTTTCAAGTTAAGTTATCGCCGCCATAGCCTGTTTCAGCTCCCATATAGTCGGGAAAGAGAAAAAAAATGCGTGCGAAAAATGAGTGGGAGCTTAGGTCGAGGCAACGCGGAATCCCACCTCGCCTCGACCCTAAACGCAGTTGTTTTCATCTGAGAACTTGGAACAAGCTATCTGCCATGTTGGTGAACGAAAACAAAGGACTCTCATTAGCTTCTTTTGTTCGTCAACCAGCAGTTGTACATTACATCATTGTTATCTGTGTCTCTAGAAATTGGTTGCAAACCATCTACAGTTGCAGGTTCGACTTCTATGTTTAAACATGGGTTGTCTTTCTGAAACAATGACACTCGTATTTTGGTACCCAGATGATGTGAATATCATCACAAAACCAGTTTCGAGAACGACTTAACTAGCACCCCCATTCCGTTAGCCCAGGCCTCTGTCCGTGGAAAAGCCTGTGGAGAAGGAAGAATCAACAGCTTGCAGCTGTCGTCTACGTACTTCAAAGCTTGTACTGAGATAATATTGCAATTTTGATGTATAGTACTTATTTTACAGTATTAATTATCATAGAACTAAAAAACGGTATCTGGCAAAAGGCACAACCTTTCGACTGCCTGAACTCAAGTCTTCAGAGGGTGAAATGATCAGAGAATCAGAAATGTTAAATAAAAGGTTTGTGGTGTGAAGAAACAAGAAAACAAAAGAACAACATTAAGAATCTTTGTTTAAAAAATACTATATTGTCCTGGGAGTGGACAAGAGTTATAACTTTTTTGCATCTCTATCGTAAATCGAAGGTGTCACGAAACTTCTGCATTACCCTTTAAGAACTCTTCCCGATTTCGAAGTTAGGATCTTTCTGAAGGTAAGGGAAAACTTTGTATTTTGTTCACAAGGGGATTAGTCTTTATTTGGAGTTCGTTTGTGTTGTCTCTTGTTTCTTCCGCTACCTACAGAATCTGCCCGAAGTCTCCCCCACTAGTCTCAAAACCAGACCTCTTTACAGCATGTATCGGTGAAACTGGGGGCATTCGGTACGAGGAAAAAAGGGACCCAAAAAGTTTAAAACAGCGGCCAAAGGGTCCAGTATTGCAAATTATTGGTTTCATGACCATGCCATTGATTTTTCAAAAACGTGTTGATCATTGACAAAGGCAATTTTCGCAGAGATCAGAAGGTTTTGGCCGGAATCTTGATACACCACGATCACAGTAGCCTGTGTACAGCCGCCCACTCTCCGAAAAAAAAAAATCGGAGAGGAGCGTCTGTGATTTACCGTTAGTAATCGTCTTCCGGAATAATTTTGCAGAGATCTACGCTGACCAAAATTTGCGTGGCTCATATTTCGTTGGAGCTAAATTCTCAAAATGGTGGTCAATGAGGTAGATTTCAAACGTCTATCGAAGAGCGTCTCCCGATAGTTTTAAGATACCTTGGCTTTATAGCATAGAAGCACTCTTTAAAGGAAAGGATGTATTTGCAAGTCTTCCAACCAAGGTACGGCTCTGATCTTCAGAACAGCACAGATCGTTGCCGATGAGCTGTTATTTGCCTCGGTGTGTTCACATCTCAAATCTTCCAGGGCATCACGCTTTGTAGATTGTGCTTGAGAATGGCTAGGCTGGTCCGAGCAAGGCGTTGGGATTACATTGACTGGTAAGGAATAGCGGGAGACGTTTTCGAGTGGACAGTCTTTTGAATAGTGCTATATTCACCGCGTGAAGAGTGCTTTCGTTTCTTTTGCGCTGACAACAATTCCTACAAATGTACGTCGAATCGATTTCCACTTTACACTCCATAGATAACAATTCCGCTCGTGCTTTAAAAGAAAGACCTCTTTGACAATCAAAAAGATTAAATTCGTATTTTGTACCGTGCTCAAAAGTACACACGAACTCATCGTAAAATCTCTCACCGTGGTTCTCACAAGGGTTCTCACGGTGTTGATGTGGAGAAATAAAAATAAAAGCCAATCAAAACTCGTTGTTTCAATGATGTAATGATCGATGGGTAATAACCAATCAAATCATTTTCCACGCATTCCAGGAAAAATCACGTGATACGGAACACGATTATTAACGGTAAATCACAGACGCTCAAATTTTTTCTTTCGGAGAGCGGGCGGCTGTACACAGGCTAGATCAGAGCTAATGCGGACAATGAATCTCTTGTTCACTCCCGACAGTACAGTATTCCTTTTAACAAGGTTCTCAATTTTACTCTTTTGTTTTCTTGTTTTTTCAAAACATATGCTATTTTCTTTAAAATTCTGATTTTTTGTCATTTCACGGGTTGAAGACTGCAGTTCAGGGGGACAAAAACGTGTGCGTTTTAGTTCTCTTAGCCAACCAGAGCATTTTTTAGTTTTATCATGATTCATCCCGGCCGCGGCCACTCGATATTTTCAAGTATTAATTACATTTTTTCTCACTAGTTATGAGCCACTGGACTCTACAGTCGAGGATCTGCATACCACAAAAGTGGCAAATCGTCCCCTTGGGTTTTCTTGTTGTCTTCTCATTCATCGTTTATTTCAGGCACAACGAAAATTGGGCTGACAAAGGTACTAGTTGTAACTGTTTTGTTTGAGTTATGAATATTCTATGTGAAAATTTTCCACCTAACGAGGAAATTACACGTTAAATTTCACGGAAAAACCAATATCGCACGAATTGCGAAGTGATGAGTGCGAAATCTGTTTTCCAAGAGAAATTTAACGTTCACGCGTCTGGTGGTGAGATCTTTTTTGAATTGCATAGCTTTTTCGAAAGATGAAACATTTAATTTACCTCTTTTGGCTAATCTGGCAGTATTCAATGTGCGCTAAAGACGTCATTTCAAAGAGCTGTCTCGACTGTCAGGAGCCAGGAACCTCTTCTTCCTCGCTTCCGCCAAGCTTTTGCATTGTAAACAGAAAAAAATGCTTTGAAAAAATAGTTGTTTCCAATTTTTGCCTCCGTTGCTATGTAGGCCACGCGTTGCCACGGTGCAATATCAGTCAGCCTCGTTTAAAAGTCGCAATCCCTCTCTTGGGCTTTTGATATAAAGGCTGGTAGCATCGATTGATTAATTTCCAGAATAACTTGAGTTGCTACAAAAATTAAAATAACAAGAAATGTGCGCGATTCAGAAATGAAAAATTGAAGCTTGGGAGTGCATATTAGAAAGCTAGTCGGGACTTGAAATCAAAGGATACGACCGGATACGACCGGATGGTCGCGTCACCACTTTTTCAATTTTTTCATCTCGGAAAGCGGGCTGAAAGTCACCATATTGACAGACACCAATTTCATCTCGTTAACCAAGCCAGCCCGGTCAACCGGGCTCATATGAAGAGGCCCTAAGAAAATAACACAAACAGCGGTGATAAACATTGTATTCAAACGCATTTTTTATAAAACTTGACGTTTCGTATGCTAGTCAACATACATTTTCAAAAGTGACCGTTACGATTTTTGAAAACTATATAAATTATGTAAAAATAAAATTATATAAAATAAAACAAGCAAGAGACGCAGTAGCGACTCAGAGTTTCATGTTCTCGACACAATCTTCAGGCTACAATGATCTTAATTAATGCGCATTACTCGGTATTTATAGAATTCCCTAAAGTGGAAGAACTGAATTAGTATCTAAATGTCGTCATAGAAATAAGTTCCTACTGCACAATGTGAAGTAATGAGCTTCCACTTTAGGGAATTCTAGAAATGCCGAGTAATGCGCATTAATTAAGATCATTGTAGCCTGAAGATTGTGTCGAGAACATGAAACTCTGAGTCGCTACTGTGTCTCTTGCTTGTTTTATTATATATATATATATATATCGTAAACATTAGGGGTCTGGAACCTAGACTGCAAAAAACGATCTGCAGCAGTACGTGTCTAGACATAATGAGGAGTAATAGCTAAAACAGCAATAACTTCTCGCTGCTAATATTGACACTAAGGGAAGGCTTTAGCTCTTGAATGAACAAACCCCTGGTTCCAGACCCCTAATGTTTACGATATATATGATGAGGACTTCTACCCATTTTTTGGTTTTATATATATATATATATATATATATATATATACACAGTACTTTAAGTTCCAATACTAGCCCAGAGTGCTCAACAACAAAGGAGTTGGAGCTGGTTATATATATAGAAGAGTGGACTACTTTTTCATTGCAGATCGAAGAGGTTGTTTCGTAGGAGCGTAGCGCTCCCACTCTTCAGGATCTTATGATTCTATTTACATAAACGCGTATTTATGCGTTAATTTTTTCATCACACTTGCTTACACATTGTTTGGTTCTTAATTACACGTTCTTTAGTAAAAACCTACTTGCATGCCGGCAGCTGCTAACTAACTCTGACCTTTTGTTAAGTGTGGCGAGCTTCGGGTGGCAAATTATGTAATATTTTTCAAGTGTGCATAAGTTACATCTTTTTGTAGTGTTACAATACGCACGCGCTCTGCCTAGAATTTTCCAAGTGATCTTATACTCTGTTTTTGCTTTCTTTAAGCGCCATACATATTTGCTTAGTTCAGTTTGATTACTGTACTTTTCTGTCCTAAAAGATTGCTTGTGGTTTGCGAACCTCGCCTTAAAGTCCGTGTCCGTGAGCCCTACATAGTGCTCAGTCCCCTCGCTAGATGTGACAGAGGCCTGGTACACAATGCCCTTTGCGAGACACTGGTTGTCGAGTGGGCACTCCTCTTTCTTCCTGCAGTTGCATAGCCTTTCTTCGCGTGTTTCTGCTCCTGATTGTAGTAGTAGGCGCTTGTTTTTTGAATCTATTACACTTTTTACGTTAGGCATGCAACTGTATGAGAGCTTTAGGGTACTACGATTGAAAATTGGCCTTAGGGCGTGGCCCCTTGGGAAACACTCATTGATGATCCGCAAGAATTCTTTCCCTAAGTTGGTCTTGACTCGCGCATCGAACGGGGGATTGAACCAGGTAACGTTCCGTTTTCTTATCCTGCGTTTTTTTCTCCTGTTTTCCCTTGGGTGGAATTTCAACGTGTGCTGGTATCCGCTTTTGTCTAACGCCGCTTGGTAGGGTGGTGCAGCTTTGTTGAACACAGATTCATCGGATGAAGTATCCGATAATCTCTGGTTTACGCTCTCTGGGATACGTCTCAGAATGCTGGGGTGGTGGTTGCTCTTTGCATGCACATATTGTGGTATGTTTCCAGGTTTCATGAAGGGGTGGTGCCTTCTTCTTGAATCAAAAAATGTTTACAGAGGTCACATCTTTTGTTACATTTGCAACAACCTCGAGCATCTTCCAAGGTTTCATTTCTGGCTTCAATGTTCCGAAATTTAGATGGAGCTAAGATTTCTTTTAGGTTTTTTGTTCTGCGGTAAGCTGGAAAAATCGACTTTGATGGAAAAATCTCTAAAAGCTCAGGAGACAATCTAAGTAAGTGGGAATGTTTTTTAATCACCTGCTGGATGTCTGGAAGAATTGGGTTGTAGTCAAGTACTAGAGGAAAAACCTTTTTCTTTGGCTTGACTCTTTTTGTTAAGAGTTCGGACCTCTCATTGCTTAATGCTTTTTCAAATTGTCTGTCCACTAATTCCTTGCTGTAATTTTGTGAGCACAGATATCCTTTATATTCTTCACATCTCTTGTTCAAAAACTGGTCTGTAGAACAATTGCGTTTAATTCGAAGAGCCACCCCATAGGGAATTGCACGCATACAATGTGATGGGTGCGAACTCGAAAAAGGTAAATAAAGATGACTGTCGGTTGGCTTAGCATAAATATCAGTGATTATAAACCCATCTTGGAGGTGCAAAGTAAGATCTAGAACGTTGAGGCTACTCTCCGAATATACCAGTTCAAACTTGATGGTGGGATAGAGTGAATTAATATACTCCGTAAATTCTAGCAGTTTCGTCAAACCAAGAGTCCAAAGATCAAACACATCATCTCTATACCTCCACCAAAGCATAGGCTTGCTTGCACCTCCAAGTTTAGCCTTCTCATCAATTAATCCCATTGCCAAATCGGCGTAACTACAGGCATTTTTGGGGCCCATGGCAGTGCCATGTTTCTGAATAAAATTTTGATCTGCAAATTGACAATTATTGATTTGAAGACAAATCTCAACGGCTTCGACTATACAATCCGTAGATGGAAATTTATCTTTCCTAGAATCAAGCGCCTTTCTAACAGCTGAGATTCCTAGGTTATTATCAATGTTGGGAAACATAGCCACAACATCCCAAGATACAAGCAAACTACCAGGGGGTAGGGGACCTTTCTCAGCATTTAAAGCCTGAATTTTGTTAATTAGATCACTTGTGTCTTTAACGAATGATGGAAGGTTCTGTGCTAAGGGCACATATATATATATATATATATATATATATATATATATATATATATATATATATATATATATATATACCGTAGAATATATATATATATATACCGTAGAATGAAGAAATGAAACCCATCACGTTAATCAACTGATTAATTATAGCGAATGAAAAACATGAAGAATTGCCCTGAGCGGGATTTGAACCCACGTCCCCCTGAATACCGGTAGGGTGTGATGACCACTACACCATCAGGACAACCACGCTGGCAACGCAGCTATCGAGACAGTGAATTGGCCTATCGTGAGTATCCCGGGATTCTTTCACGGGTGGGATCATGGATGGGAAAGCCTAAACCCCTTCATAGCCTTAAACCTAAGGATCGACTAACGATTCACAGGCAAACACCAACTTACGCATCAGCTAATCAGAGGGATCAAGTTAATGATGCAGGCTTATTTTTTATAGACCGTAGAATGAAGAAATATATATATATATATATATATATTATTTTCCTAATGAATCCTGGGTATTTTCAGTCCCTTTAGGAGAAGACGGACACAACTGCAATTACTGGTCGTGAGCGCTCTTAAAGGACTGGAACTACCCAGGATTCATTGGGAACTTACCATTGGCAAAGAAGAGATACACGCCAACTTTACTCTGACATTAAATATTCTCTCCTCCTATTTTAGAAATACGTAGGCCTTTGCCGTGGGAATTGGGTGGAATGAAATTTCACGCAAAAGATGCTGGCATTGACGGCAAAAGCGCAGTAGGCGGACCTAATACACAAGCTAACACCTTCGATGAACATAAAATTCAACAAGGGAAGGGTTCGTGGATAGAAGGTGTGGTTTCGAAAATGCTTCCTAGGCTTTACTCCGACAGGCAACGTTATAAAGAAACGTGTAGTCATAAATGGCAAAAAGAATACAAGAGTCTTCACAAAGATATTTTAGAGGGACGCAGACCGCGAAAGTTTATTGTGTTTACTTGCAAAGAGCAAGAATATGGATGTTCTGGTTATGGTAACCGCTTAGCAGCACTTACGTCACTTCTCTATCTTTCCATTTTAACCCAACGAGCATTTTTGATTGAATGGGATGTGGATGCAGGGGTACCACTCGAACGTTATCTTTCTACAAATAACATTGCGTGGAATTATCCTGTCAAGGAACTACAAGAACTTAAGACGAGGAAGCATCTTTGGGCCAAATACGGCCCAAAAAGAAATGGCACGTTTAACGTAATAGGTTCCAAAGCAAAGTTGGCAGCTTGGCTAAAGAAAACCGATTTACGGGCGTTCTTTGACCGACCTGTTGAAAAAGTAGTGGGAATGTGGTATTTTGTCGATGTTTTATTGAAAAACGAATTCTTGAAAAATCGTGCCATCGAATTGGGGATCAGTTCCAGAGGAACGTATTACAGTTTTATAGGCTGTGCTTTTGAATTTCTCTTTCAAAAGACACGCACATTAGAAGAACGGCTTGAATCAACGCGGAATTCACTTAGTCTTGAAAGATCGGCTTTTAAGATTGGGATACAAGTTAGAATGGGCGACATATCCTTTGGAAAGAGCTTGCAGTATAATGACATCAATTATAAAGATTTCTTTAATTGCGCTCAGGCGTTAAGTGAAGCAATTTCGACACGAAATCAAACACGTTTTATGAAAAGAAGGATTCGATGGTTTCTTGCAACGGACGATATTAAGGTTAAAAAGTTTGCAATCGAGAACTATTCCGCAAATACAGTCACCCAAATGATAACTCCGCAACACATAACACGTTTGACAATGCTGACACGTTCGGAATCCGTGGAAAGTATGTTGGATATAATTGTGGACCATTTATTGTTGTCTGAGTGCACTTTTCTCATTTTGTCCAGAGGAAGTACTTTTGGAAAGACAGCTGCTGCACTCGCGTTTCATTCCGCGGAAACGTTGACGTTCGGGACAATATGTGCCAAGATGGCCCGAAATGAGCACAGAAATGAGAACCATAAATGACCTCGAACTCGGGTTATTCCCCTACATACATACTTCTTCTTCTGTTATTGACCACGTAGTTACAAGCAACAAAGCTAAACGTTGAAAAACTGTTATTGATTGTTGCTATAATCATTTTCTTTCTGGATCCCCTACTTCTAAACGCTTTTTTGAAAAAAAGAAAACCAGGATTTGGTTGGTCTTGTGACCATGCATGCTTTAAAAGGACGGTGTCAAAGTATCGTATTTGATTTTGTGTAGTTCCTCAACATGGTCAACGTTGTGACCGTGCCGACTGGACACTAGGTAACTGCTATTCTTGAGGAGTCAACCTCAACCCGAAATCAAATTTTGAGCGTGGACTTTACCTGCCTGAAATTCTGTGTTAATCCTCTCGGGTTTTCTTTCGATTTTAAGTGTATAACTGAAAAGCTGTTTTGTTTATACTTTTATTCATTTAATTCATTCCTACGTGATTATTTATGTGAAAAGGTGAGAGTCATTTTGAACTGTTCGGATCAATACAAGCTGGGGAACTAGAGGAAGGTGTTCTGCCGACTTGGTCATCCTTTTAAATGAACCTTTCCAAACAGCTAAAAATGGTGTTCAGTGCGCATGTGCAACAGCTGACCGTTTCCCTTTAACGTCAACCTACAAATTACTTTTAAACATCACAACTCAAAGCTTTGTGGCATAAAAATGTCCGTCGAGCATACCGTCATAATTGAAGTTCCAAACAACAAAGATAAACGTTGAAAAACTGTTAGCTGAAATGTTTTCAAACACCCCGATCTGGCGCAACCCATTTCAATCTTCTTCAATTTTGCCCATCCCTGCATATTTCATGTTTTATTCAAACATCCATTTACTGTTTCAAGTGGTTAAGTGTTTTTTTACGTTTTGCTTGATCCCAGAAGCTGAATGTGAAAAATTCTCGTGACACAGCCCTCACGGTTGAGTTGTTCCCAAAGATAAAGAACATTAAGCCGGAAAAGAGAATTTATTTATAATTTCGGTTTTATTTTACAACGCTATCATTTCCACATCCACCTCCACCTCCACATCAACAAGAGAATATCTTGCTCCAACTTTCAATACGTGACAATACGTGACGTCCCCAGGGCGCTTTTCGAAAAGCGCCCTGGGGACGAGGTTGGACAAGTGAATATGAAAAGCAAATGGTGGACAAAAAGTAACTTTTCAGGGTTTGATTTGCCACACTTTTCGTGGCATCATGACGATTTATTTTTATTTGTCACGGAAAAGCAAGTGCGCAATCTTTTCAAGAAAAACATTCATCACAAAAGATTCAGAAAAAGCTACTGCGGTAGAAATAGATAGCTAATGCGTTTGTTTTGACTCGTCAAGACAACAAAGCGTCTTTACCAATCCTACAGAAGTGGTAAGAAAAGCAACTACCTTGCTCTTGAAAAATCATTGCTACTTCGACGTGTATTGGAAGGAGGATACTGGTTGTCTGGTAAAAACAACCACCAGCTTTGACGAACGACAACGGAAAATGGAGGGAAAGAGTAAAAAAGGTTGCCGAGCTCACTCGACTTGATGATGAAATTCATGAGCAAACCCAGCCTTAACCCCAAGGAAACGTTTAGGGCTGGTTTTTCTTAGCGACACGACTAACATACTCAAATGGAAGAACTTGACGTTTTCATTGGTGTCTTTTTTGTCCTTGTGCTACTGAATCATACATGTTCCATACAACTGAGCTGCATAATAACGTTCACAGTACTTTGGATACACGTCACAATGTGTCACAAGGTGTTTCGTTAAGCTTAAGGACTACTTCATTATTACCTTTTAGTTATGATTCTGGTTGAGGCCATGGTTCATGGGTCACTTTGTGACGCCCACTCCAAGTAATGTGAATCGGAGAGTGAATTACACACAAGTGTTGATCTATCGCTTTGCGGTCACAAATGGATTTGTTTTTAGATACACGTTGGGCGCCAAACAAACAA
Source organism: Montipora capricornis (assembly GCF_036669925.1). Classification (NCBI taxonomy): domain Eukaryota; kingdom Metazoa; phylum Cnidaria; class Anthozoa; order Scleractinia; family Acroporidae; genus Montipora; species Montipora capricornis. Next base: position 54,165,073 of record NC_090892.1, on the reverse strand, counting down.
AGGGCCGCCAATTTTAACCAATCATAAGAAGCCATGTCACACGTAACTGCCTCTGTCATGTTTTTCAGGGACATAACAACTGAAAATAGATTCATTTGTGACTGTGCTGGGGAGCCCACCCACGCCAAGAGAACACTCTCATCTAATTCACTCTTGCTGAATCTCATTATGTCTCTGTATTCGCTATTCCCTCCATCCCATAATGCAATATGTTTTTGGGAGGTTAATTACCTAAAAAACAATACAAGTTATTCACTCTTGGGACTGTATCATGCTTCAGTGAAATGGACATCTATTATTTTAATGCAAATGATCCCCAAAAAATAAACTGTGTTGTGGGATAATTTGAGTACGTAAATTGTCCTAATACTTGTAAAAACCAACCCAAAAACCTGCGTCACGTGATATATTTGCACTTATATCCAAACGTACTCTGATCCAAGGAATGGAAATTCATACCCAACGCTGTTTTACTGAAACTGCTATCGGACAAAACAAAAAAGTCACTTTCCGACAAGAGGAAATGATCAAGTAACACCCCTTGCATTCCCTCGAAAGTAGGTTCGAGAACATTGACATGTTCAACTTTTAGCAAAAGAGACACAACCTTATGGGGTTACGTACGCAAAGCGAACTGCTTCACGTCCAACTTGTCTGTGGCCAGGCACCACTTGATGTGTCCTTGAATAAACTTTGGGTTCGCGCATGTGAAGAAATTTTGAAAATGTGAAGTTCTTTGATCTAAAGATGCCGGTTGGAAGGAAGCCGCATCTCCCATTCTGGTGTGGATACCAATACGCGGTACGTTTGGCTTGAAATTTAGTGATTCTCGAGCTAACAAAAATGTTCTCTCGAACGCGAGTGTCTTTTCGAAGAGAAAATCAAAAGCGCATCCAATTAATGAGTAGCGGTGACCCCTTACTCCAATCTCATTTTCAACGCGTTCAGCGAACTTGTGTCTGGACAACTCGGTGGAAAATACCACATGCCATGCTCGTCACGATTTCCAGTGGTGAATCCAAAAACAATTCCAGATCTGTGCCTTCAACCCAATGACGAAAAAGGTTAAACCTGACCGGTGATCTCTGAACTCGTGATCGCCGTTTCTCCAGTAATGATAGTTTTTGCCTTGATATGCTCAAGCCTTGAAATGGGATAATCCCATCGGATGTTTCAGGGCCGAAAGTAGTCCCCAATCGATGAGAAGAGGTCTTCCCGTTACAACAGTCAGATAAAAGCGGGATGTTATTGCACCCAAGCGATTCCCGTTGCCCCTACATGTTTTTTGCCGCCACAGGAATACACAAGATACTAGGGAGGTCTAAGATGATTCAAGATGTCGTCGTGACGATTCTTTATATTGCCATTTGGTGCCGCAAGATTCTCTTGCCATTTGGTGCCGCATAGAACCTTTTGTTGTTTGGTGGTTTTGGATCTTTGACACGAAATCTCTTTCACTCCTGTAAAACCTGAGCACTCGGCCAAGTTTGGAATTTGACATATCCACGAAAGGTGAAATTGCCCTTGGCAATGACAATATCCGACGGCGTGTAGCGATGAAAACGCACATTGGAAATATCGTGAAAACATTCTATCACCCAATATTTTTTCGGTTAAAAGTATGATAATTAGTGATAATAGGACTGAGTGGAGTCCAATTCGGTCTGTAATCATACGAGTGATAACAAAATGTATGCTTACAGACCGAATTGGACGACATGAAGTCCTCTTACCAATTAATCATAAATATTACAATTTCCGAGAAAAGAAGAAGAGCCAAGTTATGAAAGACAGGGAAAATTTGCATTAATTAAAAGATTGGAAAATTGGAAAATTAAAAGAAAGGAAAGAAAGAAAGAAAACCCAATTTAGGAGTCTGTACATTAATATTGTTTCTATTTTGATGGAAACCAAGGTTGTGATTGGTTGATTTAAAAAACAACTTTGAATGTGATTGGCTTATTGAACTGTTCGATAACAACTTGACAAGTGAATTAGTGGAAAATAATGTGGAATTTAGGAGTTTTTTAAACCAATCACAATCGAGGAAATTGTAACTCTTATGATTAACAGAAAAATTTAGCATCGTATTTACCGCAAGCTGCAAACGTTGGACTGAAATTTGCGTTTAGCCAAAAATGAAAGAAACCAACTTTATATTATCTTTTATTAAAAACTGAACTACGGTTATCAGATTTCCACCATTTTCATTGGCTCGCCGGACACAGGCTATCAGTTCATATACCTGCATATACCTATTAAATATGATCAAGGAACGCATTAGCAATAAAGAGAGGGGAAAGCAGTTTTGCAGCTCTGAGAAAAAATGGCCGACAAAAGCCGTTTTAGACCGGAAATGTTACAACATGTTGCCATTTTGTGCGAAATAAAATGAACATGGACGAGTTGTCGATCCTGGAGTTTTTAATAAAACACTTCTTCTACGTGGGCTTGCTGGATAGAAAATGATTGTAACCAACTCCGCGCTTTATTTCTCACTTCATATCCAGCAAGCCCGAGAAGAATAATTGTTAAATACAGTGTATATTAGGGAGTTTAAGATCTACGACGGGACGGCAACGAAAACGTCACAAAAGTTGCATATTTAACGAGCAAAAACAATAAGTTTGCACGCACTTCACGTGCATTTTTCATTTTTGTACATTTCTTTGACGTCTTCGGCAAATCTGCGACGTGAAGTGACGAATTCTCAAGTTTTAAGGAGAACGTGAACACAAGGCAGCAAATTTTAATTTGATGTCACAGTTGTGGGCCACCGTACTACCTAATAGCCCATTTCCGAGTTGCTACATGCCTCAGCTTCAAAGCGAGTCCTGGTGCACAACCATTCAAATGGCTTTGAGTTGCGTATTCTTATGCAAATCAATCTCATTTCCCTCACAATAGTTGAGCACCAAGACTCATTTCGAAACCTTTACAAACAGCAACTCGGAAATGGCCCATTCAGTTCCTGGAAAGTTGCGACGTAAATACGTAAGGAAGGACGTCCACCCCTCCATGTATGCCATGTATCCCAATGTGTATGCCAATCCGACCAGTATCATGCAATTTTACAGGATACATCTTTGACATTGGACATCCATGTTTTGATCAAGTGACACCTGTCAAAACAAGGTATCCGCTGACCAGTATCACGTGGCCATATCGCGGGCTCAAGCTTAGAGTTCATCGAGGTTAGCTGGGTTTTTTAAGTCGACTGCTGACCAGGTTTTCTGAGCCCGCGAGACTGACCACGAGACTGACCACACCCCCCCCCCCCCCCCCCTTGTTTTCAGAAGTTTGTTTAAAGCACCAAAAGGTAATTTAGTGTTGGAGCGAATCCTGTTTGAAGTTCGTGCTTTCTTGGTTGCATTGCCGTATTTTGCCGATTCTTGTTCCAAGCCAACTTGGCATGTTTCAATGAAATAAATCAAAATGTGAATGATCTCGTTTTCAGAGATAAAGTTCAACAAAGTACATCAGTAAAACTCTGTTTTTGACCTTGAACTGACAAATGTTTTTATCTTATCTAATTTTAGCGAGATTTCTATTCCCTGGGTATTGACAGTTGACTCCGAAATGGCTTTTCTCCTTTTCCATTCACTCGCTGAGGGTGTGCTTGTTTTCTTTTAAAACTCGTACGGTTCGACATAAATTCATTGCAAAACTGGTGAATTCCACTCAAAAAACCGACATCGCTCTCGTTGCTTTGTGATTCATGCGATACCGGTTTTTAGCGTAAACTGATTTACTATGGAATTCACTAGTTAGGCAATGAATTTTTCTACAGAAGAAAGCAAAGAAAATGATTTAATTATGAAAGCAGCAACCGGAAACATCAAAACGCGGACCATTCGAAACCTTTTATTTTCACTAACCCTACAGGCAGTAGGATTAAATAACCAGGGAGCTCCGCTTTTAGGCTTGGCTAAATCTATTGTGCCTATGGTGGCAAAATGACCGGGGTGGGTGGGGAGGGGGCAAAATGATGGTTAAATTCCTCTGCCAATTCCGTTGGTTTTGTTGTTGATCACTAAAACTAGTTCAGGGATATAAGGACTGCTTAGCTTGCTTTATCGTTTCATTGACGATATTGCGTTGTCTTTTAAATTGCGCCCAGACAAATGTGTCATTAGATTTCATTGTTGTAATTTTCAGGATATCCCTCTCATGCATTTGTTTCTCTAACTCAAACGTACAAGAGAGCCAAAATTAAAGATCTGGACTACAAAAAAGATTGGAAAGTATACGGTGATCTGAACAATGTTTTAAAGAAAGTTTATAATTCTGCTCAGGGAGAACACATCAGCAAAATATCTGAAGATCTAATATCTTTGGGAAACCCAAATGCATTCTGGATTTTTGTTTCCACCGTACACAAAGGATCGAACGAACTTACACTCCATGCAACACTGAAAGCGGATGACGTTACCCTGACTGACGACTTGGAAATCGCTTAAAGTATGAATTTATATTTCCCAAGTGTGTTTCCGTTAAAAGATTATGGAAATTTCCCTGCATACGCTGATGTTGTGGATTCTAAATTGTCAAATATCTTTTGTAACGCAGATGAGGTTTCCCGCCTTTTGAGAAACCTAAATCCTTACAAGTCCCCGGGGCCGGACCACCTCACGCATCGGGAATTAAAAGAATGCGCGATTGAAATCGATCAGTCCTTTTGTTCAGTTTCAAATAGATCATTTCTAGCTGGAGAAGTACCGTATGCCTGGAAAATAGGTAATTTGTTCCTGTCCACAAAAAGGGGTAGAAAAGATTGCAGAGAAAACTACCGTCAAATTTCACTCACCTCCATCGCATATAAAGTTAGCGAGAAAATTGCCAAAGATCGTGTAGTAAACTTCTGGAAGGCCCAAGAACTCAAACCAGTGATTTTCTTGAAGTAAAATCAACTCTAACTCAGTTGCTGTGTTTTTTTGATGACTGGGCTTTATCAAGAAATAAATCAAGACCTACTGAATCATCAGATCATAGTTAGCTATGATCAGATGTTATATTCTTAGATTTCTGAAAAGCGTTTGACTAGTTCCGTACCTCACGAACGGCTTTGCTCAAATTAAAATGCCACGGGTTGGAAGGTCCACTGCTCCGTTGGTTCAGAAGCTTTTTGACCGCAAACAACGCGTTGTTGTTCGAGGAACTTACTCATCTTGATCTTGTGTAACACAGGGCACGATCTTGGGCCCAATTTTGTTTCTATCTATGTTCTGCGTCAACGACCTGGGTATCATAGTCTCTTCGGATTTATCGTGGAGTGAAAATGTTAACGTGACCGTTAATAAAGCCAACAAATTGTTGGGCTTGATTCACACAACAGTAGGCTTGTCAAATCGGGATGCATTTTCTGCGTTGTACAAATCTCTTGTGCGCTCAGTTCTTGAATACGCTGCCCCGGTCTGGAATCCGTACTTATCTGAGGATATACTGGCGTTAGAAAAAGTTCAGCGAAGAGCTTCTTGGCTTGCTCTTAGGCAAAAACGTGGGGAGCCTTTGATTGAATACGAAGATCGTCTAAGGAAGCTGAAGTGGCCTACACTTGAAACGCCTTGGTTATATCTTTCTTTAGTTCATGTTACAAAATCGTTTTTAGTATAAACAAGTTAAACTTTGACGATCTCTTTGAGTTTACCAAGTGCAATTCAACTCATGCAAACCACGCGTATAAGCCATACGCTAAGAAAGCTAATTGCAATCCATATATAAATACTACTGTGAAATTTTACTGTGACCCGGAAATTACTGAACAGACTTTTACCGAGGTTGTGACCCGCTAACTGAGTATGCAGTTGTTTGTTTTTAGGCGAATACATAAAGGTAAGTTGCCTGGCGTCTCGTAATCATGAAAAATATTCACATTTATTCAAATGTTTTGTATTGTCCTTTACCGCTTGTGACAGACAATGAAAGCATTATGTTATAGCTTGAAAGTATTTATACCCTGCGATTTGAGTGGGTCCGCCGTGTAATCACGTGCAAGGTAATATGACAAAGGTGACATGCTTGTGAAAGTTTATTGTGTATGTGGGTTTCGCTTGCAGAGCGTGCACGGTCGATTTCAAGAGAGCACTTGAGAGGTAAGATTCCTTCGGAATATTATTGAATGTGAACCCAAACTATAAGGACTATAAACCATAGGCCCCGTCTCACAAATACCTTCTATGTTCATAAGTTCTCTGTCGGACGTTAAAGAATCCACACACTATTCGTCAGTAGTCCCCGGTGTTGTGGCTATCCTATTCTCTCCAGCAGAAGTGGCCGGCTTGGCAGTGATTTCTCTAAAACAGCTTATGGTGTGTGAGGTCACCTAAGCAGAAATAGCCATAAGCCAAAAAGGGACTTTGCCGAATGCTGGAACATGTAATTATAGATGAAATACAAGGGAAGGAGCAATTGCAGTATTCCCCGCGTCTCTAGCTACACGGTGCAGCCGGCAATAAGTTGTCTACGCGGCAACTCGAGTTCTCAGTTATTCTTAATAATTCACTCAAGTTCTTTGGAAAATGGCTACGCGGCTATTCTGTGGTAATTTATTCATAATTTACTTAAGTCCTCTGGAAAGTGGCTACGCGTCTACGCGGATACTCCGTTTTAATTTATTTATAATTCACTCAAGTCCTTGGGAAAGTGGCTACCCGTCTACTCGGCCACTCCGTGTTACTTATTTATAATTCAGGGAAGTTACTTGGGCCCAAATAACTGTTGATAAGCACTACAATAACTGAAAGCTAAACCAGTCTGAAATATCAGTTCCTAAACCTAATAACTGTAGATGCGAGAGTAATAGATGCGAAAGTAAAGGCCGAGTTCGATATACAGTCGAACCTGTATATAACGGCCCTGTATTAAGCGGCCAGTTTTCAAAGTCCCGAGTTTTCGCTCATACAAATGTTGTATTGATTAGCTGTATTAGGCGGCCAACTCTATTATGGAGCTAGGAGGCGTTATGGTCAGATGTGACGGCTCAGTTCTGTTTTCTTTGTCTGGCAGGTCTCAAGTGGATTTCGGAACAGAGTAATGTTCAAGTTTAACGAAACGTCTTGTACGTAGCCGTATGTGAATATTGAGATATCGAACGTGGCCTATTGCAGAATTGCATTTCTGCGTAGCCATTTACAGTAGCTACGCAGAATAGCTAGTGTTGCGGGGTATTCTGAAATTTAGCCCAAGAGGTGTGGGAAGTATTTGTGGAGACGAATTCCACATGCTTTACATCGCATCTTTATTCCGTACGTTATCACGAATAATTAAAAGAAGCGCATATTATCAACGATAATATATCATTTGGTGTAAACAATAACACACGTAAGATCCTCACTGTCACTGAACAGTCACGGCAGGGTTTTTCCCAACCAAGAAGTTATATTGTTTAATTTTGTTGCGTACGTGCAGACTTCATAGCGTTAAAAAATAATTTTAGAAAAAAACAAGACAATATACCTAGTATCTTTACTATTAATTTTACCACCCTGTATTGATGGAAAAACCTTGTCTTTTCTATAGGAAAACTAAACAAGTTTGTATTTACATATGATGATTGAAAAATAAGAGCAATAGCACAAATCAACGTTTACTTAATTTTCTCCGTTATTTAATCATCGTCTAGAATGCCTATTGTTCCTGGGACATTTTAGCTCCAGTTGATATCGTGCGTCATCATGCGTGAACGCTTAGATAGAATATAGAGCATTGATCATTGGTTGCCAGGCCGAACGCACAACGACGTTCATTAGCTTGATGTAGGTGACAACCTAAAGAATGAAGGGAGAGCGCTATTGTCTTATTTTTGGTGTCGTAAAATCGCACATATGAGCATATTTAGCAAGGACCATTTTACATCACCGTTAAGATTTCCCATTTTGCTTTATAGAATAGATACTTTTTAGATTTGTTTGTTTGGACAAAAGTTATATAGAACACACAGAATGATGAACTGATGGTCAAACGAACCCTGCGCTTGCGAAATGATTGTGTTGTAAGTAAACACATTCTTCTGATTGTGGGTGTTTATCATCGCGCAGAATGCATATTGTTCTCGGTACATTTAAGCTTCAGTTGATATCGTGCGTCATCGTGCGTGAACGCTTAGAAAGAGCATCGATTAACATGATGTAGGTGACAAACTAAACAATGAATGGAGAGCGCTATTGTCTTATCTTTTGTGTTGTAAAATCGCACATATGAGCATATTTCGCAAGGAACATTTTACGGCACGGTTAACATTTTCCATTTTGCTTTATAGAATAGATAATTTTTAGATTTGATTGTTTGGACAAAAGTTATATAGAATACACAGAATGATGACCTGATGGTCAAATGAACCCTACGCTCGCAAAATGATTGTGTTGTAAATAAACACATCCTTCTGATTGTGAGTGTTTAGTTTTCGAAGGCGCAGACGTTACATGACGAGCTTCAATTGATAGAAGGAAAAAAAATCCATTCGGAAACATTGCGTTGAAAACTTTTGAAGTTATGGCGACGCTTTCTCTGAACATCTTTTGTCTAATAGACGATATCTATTGGTGCCCTAGCATCCCTTTGGCCTGCCAATCAACTCTAGATATACTTCAGTTTTTTTTTCTTTTAGCCACAATATTCGATTCGTTATGAAGATGGGGAAACGTAGACGTCCACCTGAGAAGTATTATAAGAGCCTAGAAACTGCCGCGATAGAAAACCTGACGTTTTCGGCATCATATCAAGCTGAGCGGATAGTTGCCAAGAAAATGTGCAACCGAAGGCCTCTGTTCATGGTACTGTGGCAAGGTTACTATTACCGCAGCAAGAATACATGAGAGCCAAAAGCTCACCTATAGAGGTGTTGAAAATCCCAACCCAGGTCCAGTACGAGTGGAAGAAGCTAGAGAGCGGACCGGACTTGTGTTTGAAAGAGGAATGAAAGTTCCACTTCAGCATGAGGAATCACTTGTGATTCGCCACGACGTGGTCCGTTTCCTGTTCCCAAACCTACCAGTACAGATCCAGTAGACACCAATGGACATCAGCGACCAAGAACTACACGATGCTGGCCTATCCCCGTACGTGGAACGGACTATCAACGCAAATCGAAGGCGAAGTCGGATCGTGCAACTGAATTTCCGATTATTACTATCTAAGTCACCTTCGTTTCCCGCGATGGCAAGAGATTATCCCGTCCTGTCGAACGCCTTCGCGTTGTCAGAAAGAAATACCTCGCTGGGGCGCAATGAAGGCTCTGAAAAGAGCTCATGGTCCGAAGCGATTCGATCAGTCATTCTTAACAAAACCTTTTCCAATCTACAAAATTATACAATGAAAACAAATCCTCGAATCAACAATTCATTATTTCATCTGCTTAGCTTGAGTTTTCTTGAATAAGTTAATAAGTTGAATAAGTTAAGTTTTCTTGAATAAACAGTTAGCATTATAACATGTATGATCTTTCTTGAGGTGAATATACTTTAGAGTAAAATAATTCGCGCGTTACGCTCTTTAATCGCAATTGCACCCCTTTGTTCGTTTAAACTTGCAACAAATTGATTGTTGAGATCTTTCAACAGAAATTCATTTGAAATCTCTAATTTTGATGGCTGCAAGTTTGAAACAAATAAGGAGACTCTTCAGATTATTTTCTATTAAAATGCGGAAAACTCGACTCGCAAACTAGTCGCAAATACGAACAAAATCTCACTACAGTAAAGTCATCAAAACTAATCTTTCCATCAAATAGTGCATCCCACGTAAACGCCAACAGGCGTCTAGTTTCTAAAGTGTTTTCTTGCTTTAAGGTATGCAACTTATATGATTCATGTTATTTCGCTGGGTCGCATTTTTACGTGGAATGCCTAAGGCAGACCACGTTCAAAATTCGCTTGTGTGTCGTTTTCATAATGGTCAGATATGGTAATTAGGCACGTGTCTGTCACGAAGCTCTTGGCTTGATACTGTCATTGTACAGTAGGACATATACAAATGCATGTCTCTTTTTATTTTCTTTCGAACGGTAATGAGAAAAGCCGACACGGACTTCCCAACACAGACACACACACACACAACACTTCCCTTCTTCGAATTACTTCATTCTCAGACTGAATTCAAGAGATCTTCGTCTACTCTAAGAGATGAGTAGCAACCTAAGCTTCCTCTGAAATCGATTTTTGTCGATCAAGCGCGATAGAACAGCGATCAACGCAAGAATATTACACCTCTTGCATTTATTTCCGGTTCTTGCCGTAAATAAATGTAACTAAAATTGTTTTTTTATTGAATGTGAGTACATACAGATACGATTGATTCGTGTAAATGCTTGAAGTCGGTTAACGAGGTAAGAAAACTAAAACTTCACAGGAATGAAAAACTGAAATAAGGAAAACTGTTTTGTTACTGAAGTTATATGACAGCCGAGTTTAATTTATCTGGCCTTTGTGATTGAAATTTTCACTACGGGAGTACTGTTATGGAATTTATGCGTGCGTGGCCTGAAGGTAAAGGTCGAGTTTTTGAAGAAGTGATTGGCTAGTCGCTAGTGCCCATGAAAACGCTTGAAATTGCAAAGGTCGATTCTCATCACATTTAACCCTCCTTTAATAGCGCTTTTACCACGTCCCTCTGAGATTCTCAGTTGGCTTCAGGGATCCGTGACATTTGCAGCCAACCTGCACATTTTACACAAACAGCAGCATCCTACGTAAGCGCCACGAGGCGTCTTGTTACACGTTTATTGCCGTGATCTTATCATAAAGACTTCGGTAATCGTATTTTAATAAAAAACTCGAAGATATTTTAATTGTTTTGTAATCTACACCGATTTTCCTCGAGACTGAAATCAAAAACCATCGGCCTTTTCATGAAGACCATTCTATATCGGCTATGCAGATGCATGAATGTGATTGATATTCTCTCATCTGATGAGATATTGCGCTCATGAATTATTAATGTTAATTTTGAAGATACAATATGAGCAAATGAGCTGAGAGAAAAAAACATCTCCTGAAGACTGGATTTGAATCCAGAGCTTCGGATTTTTAGCAATAGTTTCCATTTACAAGCCTCCTGATTAGCAAGATATCCAAAATTGTAAAAGTTAATTAGATATTTCTTGCCATGATATAGAGCCACTTCTCAACAACGTTAATTAATGCTTAAGCCCCCAACGCGTGATACACTTCTTAAAAGAAAGTTGGTCAAGTTGAATTATAATATGTTTTTACTTTTACTTCTATTTGTTTTTGCTTTCTAATCCTACAACTTATGTTACTTTTATTAGCTTATCGATATTGATCCAAAAGGTCTAGATAGCAGCAACAATATAGATAGTCATATAAAAATAACAACTTTCTTTAATTTTCCAGATGTGTTTCGACGGTACATCCGTCATCTTCAGTGTTACATATTTTGAAATCGCCGTTGAATTTAAAGCGCGCGCGATCTTACAAACTTCGTTACATTGCGTTGTCAATATTGCGTATTAAATCAAAACAGTACAAAACAAACATTTTTAAATGAGTGACGCTTAGTTCCTTACAGGGAGAGAGTCAGGTTAATGTGTTTCACCTGCTGGTTGAGATCGGGCTTCTCCCATTTTATATACATGGATTCCTTAAGCTTCACTTGGTACTTAGTGGCTGCAGAGTCCAGGATCTCAAAGCAATCCGGTGTGCAGGATGCCTTACAAAACTCTGAACTCTGGATGGTGTAGCCATGGGGTCCCCCCTTGCCCCTGTTCTCGCCAATCTCTTTATGGGTCACCATGAGAATATATGGTGGGATCAATACGGGGATTCAGAGGTGCTACGTAGACGATACATTTTGCCTTTTCCGCTCTGAACGGGATGCAACCCTTTTCTTCAATTACATCAACAATCAACACCCCAATATACGCTTTACAATGGAACGGGAAGCTGACCATGTTCTACCTTTCCTAGATGTTCTAATCAATAACACTGACCCGCACCAAAGTGTAACCACCGTTTACCGGAAAAAAACTTTCACAGGTTTGCTCACCAGTTTTTGCCCCTTTACCTACAAATTGGGGTTAATCAAAACCTTGATTGATAGAACTTTTAAGATAAACAACACTTGGATGGGGTTCCATACTGACCTTCAAAAATTGTCTGTCATTCTGCGGAGGAATCTCTTCCCTGAGAACCTTATCAACAAATATATTTCTAAATATATTCAGACAGCAGTCAAGGGAGGGAAAACACAGTCTCATTCAGGAATCGAGCCCCAGGAAACACCTAAGTTTTTTTTTAAAATCCCTTACGTTGGGCACTTCTCAGTCACGGCACAGAGGTGTATACGCAAACTTGCTAATCGGTTATGTAAACCTATTGATATAAGGTTAGTCTTCACTACTTTCAAAGTCAGGAATCTTTTTAATGTGAAAGATGCTGTCCCTGTAGGGCTTCGCACGCGTGTGGTCTATAAATTTTCGGATGCAAGTTGGAATGCTTGTTATGTTGGTGAAACCAGCCGACACTTCTCCACACGAGTGCGCGAGCACTTACTTTCAGACAGATCTTCGAACGTTTTTAAACATCTGCAGAGTTCAGAGTTTTGTAAGGCATCCTGCACACCGGATTGCTTTGAGATCCTGGACTCTGCAGCCACTAAGTACCAAGTGAAGCTTAAGGAATCCATGTATATAAAATGGGAGAAGCCCGATCTCAACCAGCAGGTGAAACACATTAACCTGACTCTCTCCCTGTAAGGAACTAAGCGTCACTCATTTAAATTTTTGTTTTGTACTGTTTTGATTTAATACGCAATATTGACAACGCAATGTAACGAAGTTTGTAAGATCGCGCGCGCTTTAAATTCAACGGCGATTTCAAAATATGTAACACTGAAGATGACAGATGTACCGTCGAAATATGTCTGGAAAATTAAAGAAAGTTGTTATTTTTATACGATTATCGATATTGTAAATAGCTAATTTTCATGTACACTGTGTTTCTAATTGGTCAGCGTAATATAGGGAAGATATCTATTTACAAACATTGTTTTTGTTATTCAAATGTGCCAACCCCTGGAACAAAAGACCCTTTGTTTCGACAGCCAATTAGTCGGGTGGCTAAGTGCAGAAAATTGACCGGATCTATACAGAGCGGACAAAAGCACCAAATTTGGTACACAGCTGCCTTAGGGTATACTGAACAGTTTTAGGACCGGTGTCCAACTGAATCTTTTTTTCTTTTGCTGGTGCAGCAAATAAATGAAATATAACCATAATTGACATTGTCTGGTTACCAAGCATATTGGGGAAAATGTGGTCTCAGGCTAAAGGATTATTTAAGCTCGTCAAAACTACTTACACGCTCGAAAAATAAGTCAAGCAGCGTTGATGCCACATTTGATATTTATTTTCAGTAAACAAATGAAGGTCCATGATGCTTTGCAAGCCTGATTGGGAGCCATTTTTTTCTAATCGATGTGTTTCTTAGGCATACAAAACCGATAAAAATTCTGTTTTTTCAACATGATGCTAACAAGCTCTAGATTTTTACTTACTCTCTGATTGGTTTAAACTCCAATTTGAGCAAATGAAAACATTAGAGTGCTTGTCGTGCTATAATTGTTTCTAGGTTGCATAGACCTACAAGTGTAGTTAACAGCAATCAGGTCTCCCCCAGATATTTTTGCCAACAGTTCGAAGTCTTGCAAATCTGTGACAATTCGGCGAAGATTTCTGTCCGCTTCAATTGTGGTGAAGCCATGAAGTACACCAAGTTTGTTTCCCTCACCACAAGATAAACACCTATTTTCATAACTTTCTGCCACTTTAAGACGTTTATTGGATATAGGATGTGGGTTTTCATGGCCATCGGATGGTGGGCTTTTTTCTTTTGAACTTTTTTCAGCTTGGACGAGCTAAATTTTAACTGGCAGGACTGATGCCATTTGGCGTTATTCTTTATAAGGTCATCAGTTGTTGTGGTATCAGTATTAAACTTCAGTTCCACTGGCAGAGAATTCAGGTCCTTAAAGTGGGTTAAGTTGGTAAGAAAGTTACTGTAAAACATTGCTGTCGAATGAGTGGGATTTCATGGGATATCTTAAAGCTTCACGAGTAGTGCATTGGCAAATAATACAAAGATCCCAATTTAGTGACATCTCTTTGTCTTCACATTATCACTGATTCTACGTACTTCAAAGCTTGTACTGAGATAATATTGCAATTTTGATGTATAGTACTTATTTTACAGTATTATCATAGAACTAAAAAACGTTATCTGGCAAAAGGCACAACCTTTCAGTCTTCATAGGGTGAAATGATCAGAGAATCAGAAATGTTAAATAAAAGGTTTGTGGTGTGAAGAAACAAGAAAACAAAAGAACAAAATTAAGAATCTTTGTTTAAAAAATACTATATTGTCCTGGGAGTGGACAAGAGTTATAACTCTTTTGCATCTCTACCGTAAATCGCAGGTGTCACGAAACCTCTGAATCACCCTTTAAGAACGCTTCAACAACTCTTCCCGATTTCGAAGTTAGGATCTTTCTGAAGGTAAGGGAAAACTTTGTATTTTGTTCACAAGGGGATTAGTCTTTATTTGGATTTCGTCCGCTACCTACAGAATCTGCCCGAAGTCTCCCCCACTAGTCTCACAACCAGACCTCTTTACAGCATGTATCGGTGAAACTGGGGGCATTCGGTACGACGAAAAAAGGGACCCACAAAGTTTAAAAACAGCGGCCACAGGGTCCAGTATTGCGAATTATTGGTTTCATGACCATGCCATTGATTTTTCAAAAACGTGTTGATCATTGACAAAGGCAATTTTCGCAGAGATCAGAAGGTTTTTGGCCGGAATCTTGATACACCACGATCACAGTAGCCTGTGAACAGTCGCCCGCTCTCCGAAAAAAAAACAATCGGAGAGGAGCGTCTGTGATTTACCGTTAGTAATCGTCTTCCGGAATAATTTTGCATAAATTATTAAGTGATCTACGCTGACCAAAATTTGCGTGGCTCATATTTCGTTGGAGCTAAATTCTCAAAATGGTGGTCAATGAGGTAGATTTCAAACGTGCATCGAAGAGCGTCTCCGATAGTTTTAAGATACCTTGGCTTTATAGCATAGAAGCACTCTTTAAAGGAAAGGATGTATTTGCAAGTCTTCCAACCAAGGTACGGCTCTGATCTTCAGAACAGCACAGATCGTTGCCTATGAGCTGTTATTTGCCTCGGTGTGTTCACATCTCAAATCTTCCACGGCATCACGCTTTGTAGATTGTGCTTGAGAATGGCTAGGCTGGTCCGAGCAAGGCGTTGGGATTACATTGACTGGTAAGGAATAGCGGGAGACGTTTTCGAGTGGACAATCTTTTGAATAGTGCTATATTCACCTCGTGAAGAGCGCTTTCGTTTCTTTTGCGCTGACAACAATTCCTACAAATGTACGTCGAATCGATTTCCACTTTACACTCCATAGATAACAATTCCGCTCGTACTTTAAAAGAAAAACCTCTTTGACAATCAAAAAGATTTTTATTCGTATTTTGTACCGTGCTCAAAGTACACACGAACTCATCGTAAAATCTCTCACGGTGGTTCTCACGGTGTTGATGTGGAGAAATAAAAATAAAAGCCAATCAAAACTCGTTGTTTCAATGATGTAATGATTGATGGGTAATAACCAATCAAATCATTTTCCACGCATTCCAGGAAAAATCACGTGATACGGAACACGATTATTAACGGTAAATCACAGACGCTCAAATTTTTTCTTTCGGAGAGCGGGCGGCTGTACACAGGCTAGATCAGAGCTAATGCGGACAATGAATCTCTTGTTCACTCCCGACAGTACAGTATTCCTTTTAACAAGGTTCTCAATTTTACTCTTTTGTTTTCTTGTTTTTTCAAAACATATGCTATTTTCTTTAAAATTCTGATTTTTCATCATTTTGCGGGTTGAAGACTGCAGTTCAGGGGGACAAAAACTTGTGCGTTTTAGTTCTCTTAGCCAACCAGAGCATTTTTTAATTTTATCATGATTCATCCTGGCTTCGGCCACTCGATATTTTCAAGTATTAACTACATTTTTTCTCGCTAGTTATGAGCCACTGGACTCTACAGTCGAGGATCTGCAAACCACAAAAGTGGCAAATCGTCCCCTTGGGTTTTCTTGTTGTCTTCTCATTCATCGTTTATTTCAGGCACAGCGAAAATTGGGCTGACGAAGGTACTAGTTGTAACTGTTTTGTTTGAGTTATGAATATTCTATGTGGAAATTTTCCACCTAACGAGGAAATTACACGTTAAATTTCACGGAAAAACCAATATCGCACGAATTGCGAAGTGATGAGTGCGATATCGGTTTTCCAAGAGAAATTTAACGTTCACGCGTCTGGTGGTGAGATCTTCTTTGAATTGCATAGCTTTTTCAAAGATGAAAGCATTTAATTTACCTCTTTGGGCTAATCTGGCAGTATTCAATGTGCGCTAAAGACGTCATTTCAAAGAGCTGTCTCGACTGTCAGGAGCCAGGAACCTCTTCTTCCTCGCTTCCGCCAAGCTTTTGCATTGTAAACAGAAAAAAATGCTTTGAAAAAATAGTTGTTTGCAATTTTTGCCTCCGTTGCTATGTAGGCCACGCGTTGCCACGGTGCAATATCGGTCAGCCTCGTTTAAAAGTCGCAATCCCACTCTTGGGCTTTTGATATAGAGGCTGGTAGCATCGATTGATTAATTTCCAGAATAACTTGAGTTGCTACAAAAATTAAAATAACAAGAAATGTGCGCGATTCAGAAATAAAAAATTGAAGCTTGGGAATGCATATTAGAAAGCTAGTCGGGACTTGAAATCAAAGGTTACGACTGGATACGACCGTCCACACGTATACATATTCGTATCGGATAAAAAAATTTCCACTCTGGAAAGCGTTTTCAAAAATTTCCGGATACGGCCGGAAAATACGCTGGATACGTATGGACGCAAGCCGTATTCGTCAAAAAAAAAAATTGGCGTTTTCACAAATTTCCGGATACGTGTGGACGGGGCCTGAGTTTTGACTAAATTAATCGAAACTTTTGATTGGCTATCTTCTCGAAAAAGAGTGTGGTTTGTGTATGGCCAGGGCCAAAACAGCGAACAAAAACACAAACGAAAAAAATTTGCCGAGTTTCATAACCATCTCCTTATATTTATTACATGTAACTATGATAAAACCGATTCATAAATTCCAAAAATTACCATGATTTATATAGTTGATGCAAGAATTCAAAGTTGAATTTAAACAATAACAAATATGGGCAATTGAATGAATCGATAAAGTAAAGTTGGGGAATGCACAGGAAGCCAGTCGCGACTTGAAACTAAAATAAAAGATCGAAATCAAAGACAAATCCTGAACTTCAGATTTGGGCTGGAGCCTTTGCCTGTGCCAAAGGTAGGTTCCTAATGAATAAACTCTTGTTCTAAGCCATCATAGCTTGATTAAGAAAATAACACAAACAGCGGTGATAAACATTGTTTTCAAACGCATTTTTTATAAAAGTTGACGTTTCGTATGCTAGTCAACATACATTTTCAAAAGTGACCGTTACAATTTTTCTAAACATTAGGGATCTGAAACCTCCTAGACTGAGAAAAATGATCTGCAGCAGTACGTGTCTAGACATAATGAGGAGTAATAGCTAAAGCAGCAATAACTTCTCGCTACTAATATTGATATTAAGGGAAGGCTTTAGCTCTTGAATGAACAAACCCCTGGTTCCAGGCCCCTAATGTTTACGATAAATATAGTTTTCAAAAATTGTAACGGTCACTTTTGAAAATATATGTTGACTAGCATACGAAACGTCAAGTTTTATAAAAAATGCGTTTGAATATAATGTTTATCACCGCTGTTTGTGTTATTATCCTAATGAATCCTGGGTATTTTCAGTCCCTTTTGGAGAAGACGGATTCAACTGCAATTACTGGTCGTTAGCGCCCTTAAAGGACTGGAACTACCCAGGATTCATTGGGAACTTACCATTGGCAAAGAAGAGATACACGCCAACTTTACTCTGACATTAAATATTCTCTCTTCCTATTTTAGAAATACGTAAGCCTTTGCCGTGGGAATTGGGTGGAATGAAATTTCACGCAAAAGATGCTGGCATTGACGGCAAAAGCGCAGTAGGCGGACCTAATACAAAAGCTAACACCCTCGATGAAGATAAAATGCAACAAGGGAAAGGTTCGTGGATAGAAGGTGTGGTTTCGAAAATGCTTCCTAGGCTTTACTCCGACAGGCAACGTTATAATGAAACATGCAGTCATAAATGGCAAAAAGAATACAAGAGTCTTCACAAAGATATTTTAGAGGGACGCAGACTGCGAAAGTTTATTGTGTTTACTTGCAAAGAGCAAGAATATGGATGTTCTGGTTATGGTAACCGCTTAGCAGCACTTACGTCGCTTCTCTATCTTTCCATTTTAACCCAACGAGCATTTTTGATTGAATGGAATAGTAATGCAGGGGTACCACTCGAACATCACCTTTCTACTAATAACATTGCGTGGAATTATCCTGTCAAGGAGCTACAAGAACTTAAGACGAGGAAGCATCTTTGGGGCAAATACCGCCCAAAAAGAAATGACACGTTTAACGTAATCGATTCCAAAGCAAAGTTGGCAGCTTGGCTAAAGAAAACTGATTTACAGGCGTTCTTTGACCGCCCCGTTGAAATGATAATGGGAATGTGGTATTTTGTCGATGTTTTATTGAAAAACGAATTCTTGAAAAATCATGCCATCGAATTGGGAATCAGTTCCAGTGGAACTTATTACAATTTTGTAGGCTGTGCTTTTGAATTTCTCTTTCAAAAGACACGCACATTAGAAGAACGGCTTGAATCAACGCGGAATTCACTTAGTCTTGAAAGATCGGCTTTTAAGATTGGGATACAAGTTAGAATGGGCGACATATCTTTTGGAAAGAGCTTGCCGCATAATGACGTCAATTATAAAGATTTCTTTAATTGCGCTCAGGCGTTAAGTGAAGCAATTTTGACACGAAATCAAACACGTTTCATGGAAAGAAGGATACGATGGTTTCTTGCAACGGACGATATTAAGGTTAAAAAGTTTACAATCGAGAATTACTCCCGAAATACAGTCACCCAAATGATAACTCCGCAACACATAACACGTTTGACAATGCTGACACGTTCGGAATCCGTGGAAAGTATGTTGGATATAATTGTGGACCATTTATTGTTGTCTGAGTGCACTTTTCTCATTTTGTCCAGAGGAAGTACTTTTGGAAAGACAGCGGCTGCACTCACGTTTCACTCAGCGGAAACATTGACGTTCGGGACAATATGTGCCAAGATGGCCCGAAATGAGCATAGAAATGAGAACCATAAATGACCTCGAACTCGGGCTATTCCCCTACATACATACTTCTTCTTCTGTTATTGACCACGTAGTTACAAGCAACAAAGCTAAACGTTGAAAAACTGTTATTGATTGTTGCTATAATCATTTTCTTTCTGGATCCCCTACTTCTAAACGCTTTTTGAGAAAAAGAAAACCAGGATTTGGTTGGTCTTGTGACCATGCATGCTTTAAAAGGGCGGTATCAAAGTATCGCATTTGATTTTGTGTAGTTCCACCAAATACTCGCCCTTGCGCCATCAACATGCTCAACGTTGTGACCGTGCCTACCTGGACACTAGGTAACTGCTAGTCTTGAGGAGTCTACCTCAACCCGAAATCAAATTTTGAGCGTGGACTTTACCTGCCTGAAATCTGTTTTAATCCTCTTGGGTTTTCTTTCGATTTTAAGTGTATAACTGAAAAGCTGTTTTGTTTATACTTTTATTCATTTAATTCAGTCCTACGTGATTATTTATGTGAAAAGGTGAGAGTCATTTTGAACTGTTCGGATCAATACAAGCTAAGGAACTAAAGGAACGTGTTCTGCCGACTTGGTCATTCTTTTAAATGAACCTTTCCAAACTTGACCAACGAAGTAGCTAAAAATGGTGTTCAGTGCGCATGTGCAACAGCTGACCGTTTCCCTTTAACTTCAACCTAGAAATTACTTTTAAACATCACTACTCAAAGCTTGGTGGCATAAAAATGTCCGTCGAGCATACCGTCATAATTGAAGTTCCAAACAACAAAGATAAACGTTGAAAAACTGTTAGCTGAAATGTTTTCAAACACCCCGATCTGGCGCAACCTATTTCAATCTTCTTCAATTTTGCTCATCCCTGCATATTTCATGTTTTATTCAAACATCCATTTACTGTTTCAAGTGGTTAAGTGTTTTTTTACATTTTGCTTGATCCCAGAAGCTGAATGTGAAAAATTCTCGTGACACAGCCCTCACGGTTGAGTTGTTCCCAAAGATAAAGAACATTAAGCCGGAAAAGAGAATTTATTTATAATTTCAGTTTTATTTTACAACGCCATCATCTCCACATCCACCT
>NC_090892.1:54134645-54137145 GCF_036669925.1 Montipora capricornis | reverse complement strand
CCGGGGCCGGACCACCTCACGCATCGGGAATTAAAAGAATGCGCGATTGAAATCGATCCTTTTGTTGAGTTTCAAATAGATCATTTCTAGCTGGAGAAGTACCGTACGCCTGAAAAATAGGTAATTTGTACCTGTCCACAAAAAGGGGTAGAAAAGATTGCAGAGAAAACTACCGTCAAATTTCACTCACCTCCATCGCATATAAAGTTAGCGAGAAAATTGCCAAAGATCGTGTAGTAAACTTCTGGAAGGCCCAAGAACTCAAACCAGTGATTTTCTTGAAGAAAAAAAAAACCCTAACTCAGTTGCTGTGTTTTTTTGATGACTGGGCTTTATCAAGAAATAAATCAAGACCTACTGAATCATCAGATCATAGTTAGCTATGATCAGATGTTATATTCTTAGATTTCTGAAAAGCGTTTGACTAGTTCCGTACCTCACGAACGGCTTTGCTCAAATTAAATTTCCACGGGTTGGAAGTTCCTCTTCTCAGTTGGTTAAGAAGCTTTTTGACTGACCGCAAACAACGCGTTGTTGTTCGAGGAACTTACTCATCTTGATCTTCTGTAACACAGGGCACGATCTTGGGCCCAATTTTGTTTCTATCTATGTTCTGCGTCAACGACCTGGGTATCATAGTCTCTTCGGATTTATCGTGGAGTGAAAATGTTAACGTGACCGTTAATAAAGCCAACAAATTGTTGGGCTTGATTCACAGAACAGTAGGCTTGTCAAATCGGGATGCATTTTCTACGTTGTAAAAATCTCTTGTGCGTTCAGTTCTTGAATACGCTGCCCCGGTCTGGAATCCGTACTTATCTGAGGATATACTGGCGTTAGAAAAAGTTCAGCGAAGAGCTTCTTGGCTTGCTCTTAGGCAAAAACGTGGGGAGCCTTTGATTGAATACGAAGATCGTCTAAGGAAGCTGAAGTGGCCTACACTTGAAACGCCTTGGTTATATCTTTCTTTAGTTCATGTTACAAAATCGTTTTTAGTATAAACAAGTTAAACTTTGACGATCTCTTTGAGTTTACCAAATGCAATTCAACTCATGCAAACCACGCGTATAAGCCAATAAATACTACTGTGAAATTTTACTGTGTGACCCGGAAATTACTGAACAGACTTTTACCGAGGTTGTGACCCGCTAACTGAGTATGCAGTTGTTTGTTTTAGGCGATTTGCATATTTAGTGGGCAAAAACCATAGCTTCGCACGCTCTGCACGTGCGTTTTTCACTTTTGTCCATTTCTTTGCCGGCTTATGGTGTGTGAGGTCACCTAAGCAGAAATAGCCATAAGCCAAAAAGGGACTTTGCCGAATGCTGGAACTTGTAGATGTAGATGAAATACAAGGGAAGGAGCAATTGCAGTATTCCCCGCGTCTCTAGCTACACGGTGCAGCCGGCAATAAGTTGTCTACGCGGCAACTCGAGTTGTCAGTTATTCTTGATAATTCACTCAAGTTCAATTCTTTGGAAAATGGCTACGCGTCTACGCGGCTATTCCGTGGTAATTTATTCATAATTTACTGAAGTTTTCTGGAAAGTGGCTACGCGTCTACGCGGATACTCCGTTTTAATTTATTTATAATTCACTCAAGTCCTTGGGAAAGTGGCTACCCGTCTACTCGGCCACTCCGTTGTACTTATTTATAATTCAGGGAAGTTACTTGAGTCCAAATAACTGTTGATAAGCACTACAATAACTGAAAGCTAAACCAGTCTGAAATATCACTCCCTGAACCTAATAACTGTAGATGCGAGAGTAATAAGCCGAGTTCGATATACAGTCGAACCTGTATATAACGGCCCTGTATTAAGCGGCCACCCTCTATTAAGCGGCCAGTTTTCAAAGTCCCGACTTTTCGCTCATACAAACGTTGTATTTATTAGCTGTATTAGGCGGCCAACTCTATTATGGAGCTACGAGGCTTTATGGTCAGATTTCACGGCTCAGTTCTGTTTTCTTTGTCTGGCAAGTCTCAAGTGGATTTCCAAACAGAATAATATTCAAATTTAACAAAACGCCTTGTACGTAGCCGTATGTGAATATTGAGATATCGAACGTGGCCTATTGCAGAATTGCATTTCTGCGTAGCCATTTACAATAGCTACGCAGAATAGCTAGTGTTTCGGGGTATTCTGCAATTTAGCCCAAGAGAAGCGGAAAGCAGTTGTGGAGACGAATTCCACATGCTTTACATCTCATCTTTATTCCATACGTTATCACGAATAATTAAAAGAAGCGCATATTATCAACGATAATATATCATTTGGTGTAAACAATAACACACGTAAGATCCTCACTGTCACCGAACAGTCACGACAAGGGTTTTTCCCAACCAAGAAGTTATATTGTTTAATTTTGTTGCGTACGTGCAGACTTAATAGTGTTAAAAAAGAATTTTAGAAAAAAACAAGACAACATACCTAGTATCTTTACTATTAATTTTACCACCCTGTTTTGATGGAAAAACCTTGTCTTTTCTATAGGAAAA
>NC_090892.1:54122145-54132145 GCF_036669925.1 Montipora capricornis | reverse complement strand
TTTGCGTTGTCAGAAACAAATACCTCGCTGGGGCGCAATGAAGGCTCTGAAAAGAGCTCATGGTCCGAAGCGATTCGATCAGTCATTCTTAACAAAACCTTTTCCAATCTACAAAATTATACAATGAAAACAAATCCTCGAATCAACAATTCATTATTTCATCTGCTTAGCTTAAGTTTTCTTGAATAAGTTAATAAGTTGAATAAGTTAAGTTTTCTTGAATAAACAGTTAGCATTATAACATGTATGATCTTTCTTGAGGTGAGTATACTTTATAGTAAAATAATTCGCGCGTTACGCTCTTTAATCGCAATTGCACCCCTTTGTTCGTTTAAACTTGCAACAAACTGATTGTTGAGATCTTTCAACAGAAATTCATTTGAAATCTCTAATTTTGATGGCTGCAAGTTTGAAACAAATAAGGAGACTCGTTAGATTATTTTCCATTAAAATGCGGAAAACTCGACTTGCAAACTAGTCGCAAATACGAACAAAATCTCACTACAGTAAAGTCATCAAAACTAATCTTTCCATCAAATAGTGCATCCCACGTAAACGCCAACAGGCGTCTTGTTTCCAAAGTGTTTTTCTTGCTTTAAGGTATGCAACTTATATGATTCATGTTATTTTGCTGGGTCGCATTTTTACGTGGAATGCCTAAGGCAGACCACGTTCAAAATTCGCTTGTGTGTCGTTTTCATAGTGGTCAGATATGGTAATTAGCCACGTGCCTGTCGCAAAGCTCTTGGCTTGATACTGTCATTGTACAGTAGGACATATACAAATGCATGTCTCTTTTTATTTTTTGCGAACGGTAATGAGAAAAGCCGACACGGACTTCCCAACACAGACATACACACACAACACTTCCCTTCTTCGAATTACTGCGTTCTCAGACTGAATTCGCTGAAAATAGCTTTCCTCAAGTGATCTTCGTCTACTCTAAGAGCTGAGCAGCATTCTAAGCCTCCTTTGAAATCGAGTTTTGTCGATCAAGTGCGATAGTACAGCGATGAACGCAAGAATATTACACCTCTTGCTTTTATTTCCGGTTCCTGCCGTAAATAAGTGTAACTAAAATTGTTTTTTTTATTGAATGTGAGCACATACAGATACGATTGATTCGTGTAAATGCTTGGAGTCGGTTAACGAGGTAAGAAAACTAAAACCTCACAGGAATGAAAAACTGAAATACGGAAAAACTGTTTTGTTACTGAAGTTATATGACAGCCGAGTTTAATTTATCTGCCCTTTGTGATTGAAATTTTCGCTACGGGAGTACTGTTATGAAATTTATGTGCGCGTGGCCTGAAGGTAAAGGTCAAGTTTTTGAAGAAGTGATTGGCTAGTCGCTAGTGCCCATGAAAACGCTTGAAATTGCGAAGGTCGATTCTCATCACACTTAACCTTCCTTTAATAGCGCTTTTACCACGTCCCTCTGAGATTCTCAGTTGGCTTCAGGGATCCGTGACATTTGCAGCCAACCTGCACATTTTACACAAACAGCAGCATCCTACGTAAACGCCACGAGGCCTCTTGTTACACGTTTATTGCCGTGATCTTATCATAAAGATCGCGGTAATCGTATTTTAATAAAAAGCTCGAAGATATTTTAATTGTTTTGTAATCTACACCGATTTCCCTCGGGACTGAAATCAAAACCCACCGGCCTTTTCATGAAGACCATTCTATATCGGCTATGCAGATGCATGAATGTGATTGATATTCTCTCACCTGATGGGATATTGCGCTCATGAATTATTAATGTCAATTTTGAAGATACAATATGAGCAAATGAGCTGAGAGAAAAAAACATCTCCTGAAGACTGGATTTGAATCCAGAGCTTCGGATTTTTAGCAATATTTTCCATTTACAAGCCTCCTGATTAACAAGATATCCAAAATTGTAAAAGTTAATTAGATATTTCTTGCCATGATATAGAGCCACTTCTCAACAACGTTAATTAATGCTTAAGCCCCCAACGCGTGATACACTCCTTAAAAGAAGTTGGTCAAGTTGAATTACAATATGTTTTTACTTTTACTTCTATTTTGTTTTTGCTTTCTAATCTTACAACTTTATGATACTTTTATTAGCTTATCGATATTGTAAATAGCTAACTTTCATGTACACTGTGTTTCTAATTGGTCAGCGTAATATAGGGAAGATATCTATTTACAAACATTGTTTTTGTTATTCAAATGTGCCAACCCCTGGAACAAAAGACCCTTTGTTTCGACAACCAATTAGTTAGACACAACCTTTCGACTGCCTGAACTCAAGTCTTCATAGGGTGAAATGATCAGAGAATCAGAAATGTTAAATAAAAGGTTTGTGGTGTGAAGAAACAAGAAAACAAAAGAACAAAATTAAGAATGTTTGTTTAAAAAATACTATATTGTCCTGGGAGTGGACAAGAGTTATAACTCTTTTGCATCTCTACCGTAAATCGAAGGTGTCACAAAACCTCTGAATCACCCTTTAAGAACGCTTCAACAACTCTTCCCGATTTCGAAGTTAGGGTCTTTCTAAAGGTAAGGGAAAACTTTGTATTTTGTTCACAAGGGGATTAGTCTTAATTTGGAGTTCGTTTGTGTTGTCTCTTGTTTCTTCCGCTACCTACAGAATCTGCCCGAAGTCTCCCCCACTAGTCTCAAAACCAGACCTCTTTACAGCATGTATCGGTGAAACTGGGGGCATTCGGTACGACGAAAAAAGGGACCCACAAAGTTTAAAAACAGCGGCTAAAGTGTCCAGAATTGCAAATCATTGGTTTCATGACCATCTCATTGATTTTTCAAAAACGTGTTGATCATTGACAAAGGCAATTTTCGCAGCGATCAGAAGGTTTTTGGCAGGAATCTTGATACACCACGATCACAGCTAATGCGGACAATGAATCTCTTGTTCATTCCCGATAGTACAGTATTCCTTTTAACAAGGTTCTCAATTTTACTCTTTTGTTTTCTTGTTTTTTCAAAACATATGCTATTTTCTTTAAAATTCTGATTTTTCATCATTTTGCGGGTTGAAGACTGCAGTTCAGGGGGACAAGAACTTGTGCATTTTAGTTCTCTTAGCCAACCAGAGCATTTTTTAATTTTATCATGATTTATCCTTGCTGCGGCCACTCGATATTTTCAAGTATTAATTACATTTTTTCTCACTAGTTATGAGCCACTGGACTCTACAGTCGAGGATCTGCAAACCACAAAAGTGGCAAATCGTCCCCTTGGGTTTTCTTGTTGTCTTCTCATTCATCGTTTATTTCAGGCACAGCGAAAATTGGGCTGACGAAGGTACTAGTTGTAACTGTTTTGTTTGAGTTATGTTTTGTTTGAGTTATAGTCTATGCGGAACTTTACCACCTAACGAGGAAATTACACGTTAAATTTCACGGAAAAACCAATATCGCACGAATATGTCTTTTTTAAAGTCATGGTAAAATTTATATTGTCATTTAATATCTTAGGGCGCGTTCGATTGACCCTATTCCGGAATAAGAATACGTGGAGTGATGACTAAAACGGTATGTTTGGCACGTTTCGAAGCAGCAAGGATAAAAAAATGTTTAAAATATTATTTTAGCAATTGTTTGGCAATTTTAATGCGAATCTCCGTAAAAACGAAGGATATCTAACTTACATTCCATGTATTCCTATTTCGGAATACGGTTAATCGAACGCACCCTTAATTTATTTTGATCCCACCACTCGCCTAACCTTCTATCTGATCTCTGTACTACTTCATGGTATAACTGTTATTGAAAATACAAATATTTATACACTGCGTCCTGCTAAGGGACTGGAATTTGATAATGAAGGTTAATTTGGCGGCCATTTTGTTTTTATTTTAACCGAGTACGTTTTATAACTCATTTTTTTTTGGTACTTTAGGATCTTCAACTCGATTTACCGAACATCTTTGTACTATCTTGATCGCCCGTTCTCTCATTGTATGGGCAATTAACATGACTTCACGAAAGAATCATCTCATTGCACCTTTGCACCAGTTCATTCGGACAAATTATGTTCAGCCCCCCAAACAAACTTTTTTTCTGCACGCCGATGCCTAATGATCCTGGGTAGTTTCAGCCCCAGCTTGTTGGAGTCGACGGACACAACTGTCAATTTAAAAAACTCCCAAACTGGTCGTTAGCGCCCTTAAGTGACTGGACAAACCCAGGATTCATTAAAAACTTACCATTAGCAAAGAAGGCGTCATATTGTCTTTACCAGCACTCTGACATTACATATTCTGTCTACCTGTTTTAGAAATACGTAACCCTTGGCCGTGGGAATCAGATGGAATAAAGTCTAGCGCAAATACCCGATTTAACACCTTCAAAGACGATAAAATGCAACAGCGGAAAAGGTCATGGATTGAAGGTGTTGTTTCGAAAATGTTTCGAGGCGGGTTTTACTCCAACAGGCAACGTTATAATGAAACGTGCAGTCATAAATGGCAAGAAGAATACAAGAGTCTTCACAAAGAAATTTTAGAGGGACGCAGACCGCGAAAGTTTATTGTGTTTACTTGCAAAGAGCAAGAATATGGATGTTCTGGTTATGGCAACCGCTTAGCTGCAGTTACGTCACTTCTCTATCTTTCCATTTTAACCCAACGAGCATTTTTGATTGAATGGGATGTGGATGCAGGGGTACCACTCGAACGTTTCCTTTCTACAAAGAACATTGCGTGGAATTATCCTGTCAAGGAACTACACGAACTTAAGACGAGGAAGCATCTTTGGGGATACAAACGGAAGCCCAAATACCGCCGAAAAAGAAATGGCACGTTTAACGTAATCGATTCCAAAGCAAAGTTGGCAGCTTGGATACAGAAAACCGATTTACAGGCGTTCTTTGACCGATCTGTTGAAAAAGTAGTGGGAATGTGGTATTTTGTCGATGTTTTATTGAAAAACGAATTCTTGAAAAATCGTGCCATCGAATTGGGGATCAGTTCAAGAGGAACGTATTACAGTTTGGTAGGCTGTGCTTTTGAATTTCTCTTTCGAAAGACACGCACATTAGAAGAACGGCTTGAATCAACGCGGAATTCACTTAGTCTTGAAAGATCGGCTTTTAAGATTGGGATACAAGTTAGAATGGGCGACATGTCCTTACGAAAGGGCTTCCAGTTTAATGACATTAATTACAAAGACTTCTTTAATTGCGCTCAGGAGTGTAGTGAAGCAATTTCGACACGAAATCAAACACGTTTCATGGAAAGAAGGATACGATGGTTTCTTGCAACGGACGATATTAAGGTTAAAAAGTTTGCAATCGAGAATTACTCCCCAAATACAGTCACCCAAATGATAACTCCGCAACACATAACACGTTTGACAATGCTGACACGTTCGGAATCCGTGGAAAGTAAGTTCGATATTATTGTAGACCATTTTTGTTGTCCGAGTGCAATTTTCTCATTTTGTCCAGAGCAAGTACTTTTGGAAAGACAGCGGCTGCACTCACGTTTCATTCCGCGGAAACGTTGACGTTCGGGAGAACATGTTCCAAGATGGCCCGAAATAGCCATGGAAATGATAACCATAAATCACCTCGAACTCGGGCTAATCCCCTACATGCCTCTTCACCTGTTTTTGATCACTTAGTTACAAACATCAAAGCCAAACGTTGAAGAACTGTTAGCTGAAAGGTTTTCAAGCGATTGTTGCTATAATAATTTGATTTCTGGATCCCCTTTTTCTGAACGTTTTTTTGAGAAAATAAAACCAGGATTTGGTTGGTCTTGCGACCATGTTTGCCTTAATAAGGAGGCTCAAACCAGTTTTGACACTTTCAACAAACTGTATACTATTTGGAAGGATAGAATATACCAACTGTTTCACTTAAGAGCAATGTTATGGTACCATACGAAACACCAATAAACGCTTAGCAAGATGAGCTCATTGATGTGACGTAATATGTTACCATGGCAATAAAAGAGCCATCTAAAAACACCCTATATTTTTGTCTTTCAATGCGTATATCTCAGGAACGAACGCAGTGACCCTCATTTTTTTATCGCTGGAAAGTGATTAGCACGCTAACATAAAACTCTCTGCAAAGTTCAAAAAATTATCTGGAGCAGTTTCAAAGCCACGCTCACAATTAGAAAATTTTCAGTTCGCTCTGAATCCACTCCAGAGAATTTTTTTAAACTTAGCTGAGAGTTTTATCTTAGCATGCTTATAACTTTTCAGCAATAAAAAATGGAGGTCACAGAGTTCGCTTTTGAGATATTAGTGCTTAAACACAAAATATAGGGCGATTTTGAGATGGTTTTTTTTGTTACCATGGTAATTTATTACGTCACATTAATATGTGCATCTTGTTTCATATGGTACTATAACATTGCTGTTAAGCGAAACAGTGTTTGTATGGGTAGTTGAATCAAATTTTGCGCGTGGAGTTTACCTGCCTGAAATCTGTTTTAATTCTATCGGGTTTTCTTTCGATCTTAAGTCTATAACTGAAAAACTGTTTTTTTTTTATACTTTTATTCATTTTATTCATTCCTACATGATCATTTAAAGGGATGGTCCATTACTAATACTACACAGCTTTGTGAAAAGGTAAGAATCGTTTTGAACTGTAAGGATCAATACAAGCTAAGGAAGGTTTTTTCCCTACCCGGTCATCCTTTTAAATGAAGCTTTGCTAACAGCTAAAAATGTGTTCAGTGCGCATGTGCAACAGCTGACCGTTTCCCTTCAAGGTCAACCTAAAAATTACTTTTAAACAACACCACTCAAAGCTTGGTGTCATAAAAATTCCCGTCGAGCATACATAATTCAAGTAAGAAACAACGAAGATAAACGTTGAAAAACTATTAACTGAAAGGTTTCCAAAAACCCCAATCGCAACCCATTTCAATATTCTTCAATTGTGCCCATTCCTGCATTTTTTTGTATTTGCTGTTTTATTCAAACTTTCATTCACTGTTTCAAGTAGTTCAGTATTTTTTACGTTTCGTTTGATTTGGTAACCTGCTTCCAGTCGCTAAATTTGGCGGTTTCATCGATCAGAAAACCTTGAAGACTGCGGGAAAATACGGATTTGACTCCGTGATTCTGACAGATACGAGCATGCAAATACTCGACGGCTACATTACTTTCGTGAGGCCTTTGCTCAAACTCCAGTGCGATTTTTTTTTGGTCACCAAAAGCGGAAGCCAGCACAGCAAATTGGGCAACGAGATGAGCAAATTGGTCTTTGACGCTATTGGCAAATACATTCACCCCACGCGTTATCGCCAAATCGTCGAAACGCAAAGTCTTGACGCGCTTAACGACAAAGAGCACCGACATTTGTGTGTATAGCAAAAACATAGCTCTGTCGTTGCCAAAGTACACTATCAGAAGCGGAGATCGCGCGAAGTTGCTGTAAAGGCCCAAGAATGTCTTCAAAAATTACAGGGGACCAAAGGCTCAGAGATGGATATCGAAGTGAACACTAGATTTGGCATCACAAGTTCCATAGTCACTTTTGAGCCAGCCATTGAATGTGCACGATCAGAAAATGCACGGCCCAAGATCGATACGCCCCATTCAAACCGCTTCATAAGTCAGGGCCATCAACGTCGACCGTTGAGATTTACGACAGATGAAGACGATTTTCTAAAGAGGGGAATTGATAAGCACGGGTTTGGACAGTGGACGGCTATTTTGAGAGATCCAGATTTTCGTTTTCAGAAAGGCAGGCTGGCCGATTCTTTAAAAAAGAGGGCTGAACTGAGGCTTAAGGCCAACGAGTAGCAGCAGCACATCGATGAATGGATCAAAAGATTTCTCCCCTTCCCCCTCCAAAGGAAAAATAAATTTTACAAAAAGAATAATGCTAGTCTATGCACTTATTTTATTTTATAATCCATCTAAATAACATTCTGGTCTCTCGAATTTAAGCATCTCAGTAAACAACAATGCTGCAACGCGCGAATTGTGCACGACGTCCTGGTTTCTCTGTTCCTACACACGTTTTTCCAAGCATTTTCGAAACCCTCCTCCTGGACAACAAAAACACATTTTGCACTTACGACACTACATTTTCCTAAAAACACCGGACTTAGGTAGCATAAAGCTGCACTTCTGATGGTCTTGCTATTGAGCTGTCTACATGGGTAACGGGTCCTCTGCATCTTCAAAGACGATGTGTGGCTTTGAAAACCGCATTCAGATTTTATAGACAGCAGACTCGTGAAATCCTCGTGAATAATGCAAGGAGACTTTAATTAAAGGTAAAACAAACAACAAAAAATAGCAATTCAATGCTGACAAAAGTGACGTTTCGATAGCAAACTGTGACATAGCATCAGTTCCCAAATGCCATTCTGTGATTCTTTAAACGATTGTTCTTGCTAGTATACACGATAGATCATCAGCCATAATTTTAATCGAACAATTAACTCCGTTCCTTAGCCACGATAACGACGTAAACGTTCTCTTTCATGTAAAAATGTTCTCGATAGTATTCAGAATGATCAGCAGATCATCAGTCAACTAGCCTACTGCAATCAACGGCTATTTTAATCGAACAATAAACTCCATCACTAAGCCTCAATAACGATGTAAAAGTTCTCCTTCGTTAAGAAAATGTTCTCTTGCTAGTATTCATAATGATCAGAATATCGACAGTCAACCAACCTACTGCAATCAACAGCTATTTTGGTCGAAAAATAAACTTGATTACTAAGCCATAATAACGATACAAAAGTTTGACAAGAATTTGAGAACTGGTTTTACCGAACTAGTGTGAGGTCGCATTTACCAATTGTTGATATCGACTTGCAGTGGGATACTTTTGTCAAGAAGCTAACAAAACGGATTGATACAAAACGAAAGGGTCAGTCACCTAGCCTACTGCAATCAACGGCTATTTTAATCGAACAATAAACTCCATCACTAAGCCACAATAACGATGTAAAAGTTCTCCTTCGTTAAGAAAATGTTCTCTTGCTAGTATTCAGAATGATCAGAAGATCGTCAGTCAACCAACCTACTGCAATCAACAACTATTTTGGTCGAAAAATAAACTTGATTACTAAGCCACAATAAAGATACAAAAGTTTGAGAGGAATTTGGAAGAAATTGGTTTTTCCGAACTAGTGTGAGATCGCATTTAGCAATTGTTGATATCAACTTTTACTTTTCTCAAGAAACAATCAAAACGGATTGATACAAAACAAAGGGGGTTTCGTTAAAAAGAAAGGGATGCTTACAAATGATGACCCCACTCCTAAAAAAGCAAAACCGTTGTTCTTTTTGGAGGAAATTTTTTACTGAATGTCACTAAACTGACTAAACTGCTCACAAACAGACTGAGTGGGGCTAGTGGAAAAAGGAAAAAAAAACAAAAAAAAAAACAAAACAAGAACACGATCAAGAACGGAAAAAGCTGAAAATTTCCGCAAAATCCGCGCAATCCACCCTTTACGCCATGATTAGGAAAAAAGCTAGAGGAATACTTCCAGTGCTGCTAGACAGTCGAATGAAGGATTTTCCTAATGATAGCGGAAACGGCGGATTTCGCGGATTTCACGGAAATTTCAACATATATATAATTTAATAATAATAATAATAATAATAATTATATATATGTTGAAATTTCAACATATGTTGAACATAATTTCAATATATGTTGAAATTTCCGTGAAATCCGCGAAATCCGCCGTTTCCGCTATCATTAGGAAAATCTTTCACTCGACTGTCTAGCAGCACTGGAAGTATTCCTCTAGCTTTTTCCCTAATCATGGTGGAAAGGGTGGATTGCGCGGATTTTGCGGAAATTTGCAGTTTTTGCCGTTCTTGTTCTTGTTTTGTTTTTCTTTTCTTTTTTTCCTTTTTTTTTCCTCTAGCGCCTCTCAGTCTGTTTGTAAACAGTTTAGTCAGTTTAGTTATGTTTTGTTTAAACTTTCCTTTGAATAGTCCAGTACTTTTCAGTTTGATAGTTATTGTTATTCTTGTTACCATTCTCCGGATATTGACCAGATATT
>NC_090892.1:54112145-54114645 GCF_036669925.1 Montipora capricornis | reverse complement strand
GAAGCAAAGATTTTATTTATTGTTTCAAAATTGTATATATGTTGTTGGTCAAATCAGTTCTCAGGTTGAATCCGTTTTTACCTTATAGGTTAAATTCGTGATCCGCATTTTACCTTGGTTGAATTTTCACTCTAGCTAGTTAGGATTGAAAACACTTATACCATCCCTCAAGCTCTGTCTTTCGCATCTCAAAACATCTTCTTATTTTTCATATGACCTTATCGGTTTCTGCCTTCATTTTGTCTCAAACATCCATTTAGTCCTCAACATTACAACAAAGTTTGGGAACATGGAACTGTACTGCGCACTTAACTGGTGATCGAGCTCGGACCTTCCAGATGTTAGTCCTAATGTGTCTTCACCTCTACACTACGACGACGAAAAAGCGCAACCCAACACAGTTCTTTTCATTGATTGCTTTTGTGTAATAAGTCAATTGCTCTCTACGTATAAAAAGCCAAAACGAATTCAACCTGACCGTAATTTTTGTGCAGGCTTAATTTAGAGCTTCAAAACAAGTTGTCTTCAATCTATTTGAGTGAGTATATCAACCTCTACGGTTTTTTCCCCCTAACCAACGTGATAGGATCATCCATTTAACCTAATGTGTTAAAACGGATTTCAACCTGAGAACTGGATTGTTTTACCCGCAGGGCAACATATTGAATGGGAATTGTATGACTCTTGTAACGATTGGGGGACCCTTGAACATTTGTTCTTAAAGGACTCGACAAAATAAAAAGGTGTAGTGTATATGTATCAAATTATTGGCACATATCGTTTGAAGAAAAGAGCCAAGTTTCGAAACAATCCCCTATACATATGTCAACGCGTTTCGATTTCCGCTCTATGACAAACGTATAAAGGGACGTATAAAGGCATCGAAGTATTTTGGGAAGATTATAAAGACTACCTTTAAGAAAAAGCTATAAAACAAAAGTCAATGATTTTGTGTGTGCTTCTACAAGACATTCTAGCGGACGAATCTCGGGAAACAACCCAGAATTGCTTTGTGCATAGCATTGGAACTTAGGCGTGTTTCCCCATACATTACCCTCTCAAAAGGATAGCGTCAAATTGTGGATCAATATTCCAGGACTCGATGTCGGTGTGCGCCACTTAGAGGCCGCTTTTAGTGGTTCTTCTCTGTGTTACTCAGTTTCACTTTCAGCTTCTTTATGAAAACGATCATGATGAAATACATTTTAGCACGGGAATGTATCTAATACGAATACGTGCATTGCGTTCATCACCCCGGCTTTAAAGGCAGATTGTGTGTATACGAATAATTTTAGGTGCCTCATGTCCAGGATGCCTTGGACTCAAAGTGGTTTTCGAGGGCCCTCGTAATATTAACAACATATCCTCGAAGCAATTTCTTAGTTCTCGCTCCGTGTCTGTTTTTGGGTTGAACTTTGGTGTGTAGGGCTTGGAGCCGGAACAGCCATAGCAGTCACTTTGACAAAAAAAACAGTGATAACCCTTCCATAGCTTTGCCTTGTGAACTATTTAAGACAAATTTTTTTGTCACTCAATGTAGCTATCTTATGTATTTGAATGTTACCGGAAATTTAGTGAATGGGCCAATTTGGAAGGTGATTTTGTTGTACGATTTGTGTCGAGTTAAACTTTGCGTGTTGAGTGTGCAGAAGCTATAAACTGTGTATGAGTTTCATTCTTCCACGCGGCTCCTTAAGAAGTTTTAAGTTATTGCGAGGCGGTGTGTGGTTGTAGACATTACGCGGGCCGTTTGGGTTTTTCTTTCATGGTTCTGATTAATATCATTGCAGTTGAGATATCCACAGGAGG
Organism: Montipora capricornis; assembly: GCF_036669925.1. Lineage (NCBI taxonomy): Eukaryota > Metazoa > Cnidaria > Anthozoa > Scleractinia > Acroporidae > Montipora > Montipora capricornis. Next base: position 54,112,836 of record NC_090892.1, on the reverse strand, counting down.
TGTTTGCAAAGTTTCAAAAATGTATGTAAGTAGATTCACTTGTCGCAGGTTTCTGCATTTGTGTTTTTTGTATCTTATTGTTTCTATGTTTGAAAACCAACTTTCACAAAGAACCGTGAGTTTGTTTCTGGCTGTTTGCGTTAGCTATGATCACAATCTAGCGAAATTGAAAATAAAGCCTGTACGCAAATCTTCGATCAAATATGCCCTATGGATTTTGTTAAGGGGTTTGTCCAAGCGCTAGGAAGACTGTTTTTACGCTGTGTTTCTTCACCAAACCTGACAATATCTAGGTTTCCCCCAGAGGACAATAAGAGAATTCCAAAGGAATCTGATTTTTCACACTTATCCTCTGGGTGAAGCAGGTAAAAGTTGGATGAGTAATGTTACCTCAACAAAAAAGTGCGGTCTCCTGCCTGATGTTTTGCAATTGCTGTAGAATAGCAAAACATCGGCAGGGGTCCACGATTTCAGAATCGCATGAAGTCTCGTCCGTGGCCAGTTCGACTCTGAAATGGTTTCTTTCTTTTTCCGTTCGCTTTGCTGAGGATTTGGCTTGTTTTCTTTTTCAAACTCTTGCGATTCAAGAAAAAAAGTAATTGCCTAAATGGTGCATTCAACAGGAGAATTCTCTGGAAAAACCCGATATCACCACTCATCACCGCGTGATTCATTGGAATCAGTCGGTTTT
>NC_090892.1:54084645-54099645 GCF_036669925.1 Montipora capricornis | reverse complement strand
TGTCTGTTTTTGGGTTGAACTTTGGTGTGTAGGCTTGGAGCCGGAACAGCATAGCAGTCACTTTGACAAAAAAGTGATAACACTTCCATAGCTTTGCCTTGTGAACTATTTAAGACAAATTCGTCAATTTTAGCTATCTTATGTATTTGAATGTACCGGAAATTTAGTGAATGGGCCAATTTGGAAGGTGATTTTTTACGATTTGTCGAGTTAACTTTGCTGTTGAGTGTGCAGACGTATAACTTGTGTGAGTTTCATTCTTCCACGCGTCTCCTCGGCAGTTTTAATTTATTGCGAGCGGTGTGGAGTAGCATTACGCGGGCCGTTTGGGTTTTTCTTTCATGTTTCTGATTAATATCATTCCAGTTGAATATCCGCTGTTTGCAAATTTTCTAAAATGTTGTAAGTAGTTCAATTGTCGCAGTTTCTGCATTTGTGTTTTTTGTATCTTATCGTTTTATGTTGAAAACCAACTTCACAAAGAACTGTGAGTTTTTCTGGCTGTTTGCGTTAGCTATTATCACAATCTAGCGAAATTGAAAATAAAGCCTTTACGCATTTCTTCGATCAAATATGCCATGGATTGTTCAGGGGTTTAGTCAGCGCTAGGAAGACGTTTTACGCTGTGTTTCTTCACCAAACCTGACAACATCTAGGTTTCGATGACATAAGAGAATTCCAAGAATCTGATTTTTCACACTTCTCTGGGTGACGCAGGTAAAAGTTGATGACAATTTACCTCAACAAAAAGTGCGGTCTCCTGCTGATGTTTTGCAATTGCTGTAGAATAGCAAAACATCGGCAGGGGGTCCACGATTTCAGAATCGCATGAAGCTCGTCGTGGACAGTCGACTCTGAAATGGTTTCTTTCTTTTTCCGTTCGCTTGCTGAGGATTTGCTTGTTTTCTTTTCAAACTCTTGCGATTCAAGAAAAAATAATTGCCTAACTGGTGAATTCCACCTTAGACTTCTCTCGAAACACCGACAGCACACTCAGCCCTGCGTGATTCATGCGATCAGTCGGTTTTTCAGGTGAAATTAACCGTGGAATTCACTAGTTAGGCAGCGAAGAAAATGACATAATTAAGTAATTTCCCGGAAAACGAAAAAGCGGAAAGTTCCAAAGCCTTTTATTTTCACTAATCCTACAGCTAAATCTATATATTACTTAAATAATCACCAATCAGCGCGCGCCAAAAGCACTATTCACTTGTATGGTATATACTAATAGAAGATATTTTCACAGTGGTCAAACCTTTCTTTTATCCTTGCTTAATTAACCAACGCCTCCGGCAACCTTATGTCAACTGAGTGGTGCTTCCGAATTGTTTAAAAGCAAATTAAAGAGGCACTATCTTTGAACAACATCTGGCTTTCATTATTTCAGTCCTCATTTTAGCTAATTCCGTGGAAGATTTTGATATATTTTGCCGACAAGGAGGATGACAAGCATTTGGCAGACATCATTAAGAGACTGAAAAAGAAACGTTATGAACGATAAGAAACATGCAGGTGCTGATAACCAAAGGGCAGGAAAGAAAACAACGGAACCCTTCGTTCAGTAAACTGCTATCCATTTCCCTCATATTGTTTTGCACTCAGCTTATTGCGTTGGTTGTGCTGGCAGACGCACAGTGCCGCGAATCAAGAAGTGAAGGAGGAGTCGCCCTTCTGCACGCAACATACCACTACAAATTTGCTAAAATCTTTTCTAACTTCGTTAACGAGTGTCTCAACGATCCGCTATGCATGAGCATCAACTTTTGGTGGTACACCAAGAAATGTGATTTGAACAACAAAAGAAAGGAACGCAGTTGTTCCGCTTGTCTCGTGACTGAACCATACTCAACCTACATGGGGATGGTGAAACCCCTTGAAAACCAAGGTAAATGAAACTTTTGATGTCGTTGTTACAAGCACTGAAATAAACTCTAATCGTCCACGGGTGAAAAAGAGCTCAGAGGGCTAAAATCGGCATCAAAGGATTGTTCTACGTTTGTATTCTGTGTCTTTCGATTCTTCCATAGTCTTCTCTCTTTCTCTACATGTAAGAATATTTTGCAGATCGCGAGTAGCTTCATTGTTTATCTGATTTTGGCAAATATTCTACTGATAAAAGAAGGAAGACTTAATTTGGTTTTCAAGAAGAAGATTAAAAAGAAAAGTAATAGTAGCTTCTAATTTTAATTTGGCGACACTAATTTTTCTAAACTCGACATTCCGCTTTCTCAGTTTTCCAAATGTTACAATGGGAAATATTTAGAAACTTGACAGTTTTTCTTTTCTTAATCTTTTATGAAGTTTATTTTTTTGTTCCTTTGTTCCTATATAGTCGTATTTGACATTCCAAATTGCTAGGTTGACATTATAAAACTATATTTTTCTTATCTTGGCAAACTGTATCTCATGTTTAAATTTTGATGTTCGAGGAAGCAAATTTCCTGAATGACAAACTCTTGCTGTACGCCTTGAAGATAGTCACTACTTTTGGCGCCTTACATATCCATTCAATTTGACCCAATCTTATTATAAGCTGGTACCCTATATGACTTTTGACGGATGCCGCGGTGACTTACAAAATAATCTTTACTGAAATTGTATGTTAATGAACACTGGTCGCGGGAGCATTCCTGTCAATTACACAGTGGATGGAGCTCAGTGTAAAAGAGAGAAGTAGCAAATAAAACCGTTAGCAATGAAGCCGAGCATAGAAACTGTTGACACCTATAAAATACAAATACGTAAGTTAGATACAGTGACTACTAGTATCTATGTTGCCGGTAATGATCCGTTCGCATGTTGAATCCGTTTTTACCTACAACTTTGCGACACTTGACAAATTTGGGTGAAAACTTGAGAATTAACTGTCCATGCTCCTATCGTTATATGAGCAACGTGTGTTCTTCTTTCGCTGTCTTTTTCGCTCTTCTTACCCCCCAAATGGGCAGCAAAGTACTACAAGCACGACAGGTCGTACTATGCTGTCCCTCTCAATCTGCCATATCCTTTTCTGCTATAGCTAAGATGGCACCATTGCCAAGTGAGGTCATAACACCGGGTATGGAAGAATAGATTTGAGAGTGGCTGGAAAGTTATAGGCCAGTGCGCCAATGGACTGTTAGGAGCGAAACCACAAAAGATATAGCTGGGGCCTTTCCACCAGCTGTCTGCGCTGTTTAACCCGCAAGCAATGAGTCTGAAGAGAGACTTCGATTCTCCGAAGAAAAAAGGGTACCATCCAGCGAATGCGGCACCACAACGTGTTGTTAGCATAATTATAATATAGAGATTTAGCCAAGCCTAAAAGCAGAGCTCCCGTTTCTAACCCCAGAAAGCAATGTAGTGTATATGAAATTAATTATGCTTCTGCATAAAGCACACAATTAATCGTCATTATTGTATACAGTTTACAGTGATCAAACACCTCTGAGCTGACAGCAGTAAACAATCACGCCTTGCAAACAATAACCAACAATTTTAATCAACAACTAAAACTGGAATTATAATTACATGCACAGTAAGCTCTTTCACAAATTTTCCGTCTGACTAATAATCTTTACACTCTCTCTCTAGTCAAGCTAAAAAAGCGTAGCAGTTCGCTTACTCCACTGCAATTTCACAGTCAAATTAAAATGCATCTGGACATCAATTTCACACAAAATCCTATAAATCAGAAGGTATTAATTTGGTGTAGACAGTCGGCACAATGATGATGAATTCAGTTCCAAATAAGCAACCATAGTCGGCCACAAAACCGCGTGACAAAAAAGCTAACTGTTGTAAATAAGGCTTAAGTGTTTTGTCCCTCGCTCTATTTCTCTCAGTATTACGGTGTTGATTTTGTAATAAAAACTAACGATAAAAAGTCACGACGTTTCGACCCCTCGGAGGTCATTTTCAAGTGAGAATAAAAGTTTTAAGAATTAGCATAAATATGCAAAAACTAGAATAAAAATGCGGCGAACGCCGAAATGCGATAAAAATATGTACAAAAGTGTAAAAAGTGCTAAAAATATATGGAGTAATGAACGGTAGCTAGAGAAAACAATAGACAAAAAATAATTAATTACAAGAACTGTTCTAAACAAATAATTTGGCGCGGATAGAGTCACACTGTTTGTTTAGCGATGGTTTCAGTTCTTTTATAAAAAACATTTCAAAAACAAGACAATCAAACTTGTTCTGGCACTTTCTCAGAATTCTAAAACTCTTTGCGATGTTGTTAGGTTCCAATGCATGTTTCTCTCTCAGATGGTCGCCGATGGTTGCCCCTTTGTGCTCTTCAATGCGCTGGTGAAGGTGCCGGCAGGTATATCCGACATAACCTGCGTCGCACAGGTCACACTTGAATTGGTACACAACGCACTGTTGGCTTACAAGGGGTGGCTTCTCTTCACGGACCCGGATCTCTTCTTTGATCTTTTTGCTCGTGTAGACAGGGGTAATATCCGCACTGATCTTACGGCTTAGGTCGGCAAGTTGTCTTCGTACGGCGTTCGCAGATTTTTGGTCCTTGAAGGGCAACACGACTCTGATTGGGTCCCCACGCTTCTCATCAACGTGGGTGCGTGATTCCTCGGAAACTTTTGAATCAACGAAAAGGCGGATGGTGGACTGCACATGATCTTCAGGATAACACAGACGGGAAAAGATCTCTTTGAGGCGTTCACATTCCTCGTGAAAGGCCTTCCATGTAGACGAGAGCTTAAACGCACGGTTAAGCATGGTATTTATCAGTGACCGTTTATATCTCGCGTCAACGTGGCTGTGATAATGTAACAACAGTCCGGTGTCAGTTGGTTTTCGGTACACCGTTGTGTTCAGGTAGCATCCATTCCTGATTACGTTCATTCCAAGAAAGGGTAGTCTGCCATTTTCTTCGAGCTCCATTGTGAAATCAATAGAAGGGTGACTGTTGTTTAGTGTCGTTAAGAAATCTATAGCTGCTTCAACATCAGGCATTGCGCTAAGGGTGTCATCAACATAGCGCTTGTAAAAGGCGGGCATCTTGTTTTCTGTTTCCAGCTGTTTCTCGATGTTACACATGAAGGCGTTTGCCATGAGAGGCCCCAGCGGCGAGCCCATTGCCACACCGTCCACTTGTTCGTACAAGTTTCCTTCAAACTGGAAAAGCTGATTTTTGGTGGCGATTCTTAACAGTTCTATCAGGGCCTGCTTCGTGATATTAAGATCGTGTTCTTTGTTGAACCAGTCGTTCTCAAAGGCTCTCTCTGCAATACTCTCAATGGTTTCGTCCACAGGAACATTAGTAAAGAGTGATGACACATCATACGACACCAAAACATCATGCTCTTTGATTTTCATTTCACGGAGTTCGTCAGCAAAAACAAAAATGTCACCGACGGTATGGTCGTTGACGGACAAGGGCGGTGAACTTTTTTCGTCTTCTCCTTCCTCGGCTTCTCTCGACGACAATTCCCACACCATTTCTTGCACGGTTTCCCGCCAAGAAAAATGCGGGTTGCATATTTCCCGCCAAGAAAATATAATATACCCCTTCCACCGACAGGCTGACACCTGATTCCCGACCCTCCCCCTCATGGTGTGTACAGGTGGGCGTACGCGGACGTCACAACCACAATTTCTCGGATGGATAGTTTACCAAATTTTCTTAACCATGGAGCTCCGCGCGCGAGGAGCTTCGCTATAAAAGCGTATTATACCTTTCTCAGGTGCTTTAAAACATTTGAAAATTATCAATTCGTCGGACTTGTGAATAAACTTTAAGGAGGGTCTGAATGGTGGGTCCGCATGTTGGTTGTCAGTTGAAATGTAATCACTTTGTTGGTTGTCAGTAAATTTTTGATCTTTGTCGGTTGTCGGTAAATCTCAGTTTATGAGCAAGAATACAAGTTAATTATTCATATTCCTTACGTAATTCGCACAGTTAAAGCTGCATACAAAGTGTACAACTTGAAATAACTCATTATTTGATTGCAAGTCGAGACGCACAATTGCACGAATACCCCCACCGGATAGTGTAACACACGCTCTGTTGACAAGCTCAGAGTGTTCTTTATAATCTGATTCATCATCTGAATCTGTCTAATACTCATCAATTTGTTCTTGTTTGTGATCCTCAAACACCTCACTAACATCCCTATCGTCCACAAATTAACCTCAAAAGCGAATACAAAAATTATTTGGAAATCACGGTAAAAAAATGATGGCAACATCATTTGCTCCAGAAAGTGCTCTGGCGTTAAAGTTTACGTGCTGTTGTATCCAGCGCTGGCAACAACTGCTCCATTGTATCCCGGTTGGGATACATTAAAATTTGAACGGGGCCACGTGACCAAGAATCAACCAATCACAGTGTGCGTTTGGTCGACTGAAAGTCTAGAACTGTTATAAAACATTGCTACCAATCAACTTCCGACAGGGAAGCTTAGCTGAACCTGGTTCATTGGCTGATGTATGTATTTGAAAGTGGTTATTTTTCTCCGTAATACTATTACCTTTGCAACAAGAGAAAATGAGGGGACAGAGAGGGAGGCTCCCGGTCCAGCCCTTGGGATATGTCATGTCCACGAAAGTTATTTTTAGGCGAGCGGAAGTCTTCCGAGACGTCCGCATGCAGGCCAAACTCGGTCCGATGTTTGAAAGAAAATAAATATTCATCAGCATTCCGCGTGCGCCGTCATTTTTTCTTTTCACTTAGAACAAGAGAGCGAGGCAAGACTGCATGCGGACGTCTCGAAAGACAGCCTTCCGCTAGAACAAAGACTTCCGCTCGTCTAAAAATAACTTTCGTGGACATAACATATCCCGGCCAACGCCCTGAGCCTCCCTCTCTGTCCCCTCATTTTCTCTTGCTTTTCAAACATTTCCTTATGAAACAAAAATTCTTTACACCGTGATTGAACTTGCTAGGGGTTTTTATATTAATAAGCAGTTACATTATATACATGATTCAAGAAAGAGCGATTTTTTAAAAAATCAATTTCAGCGCTCAAAGTTTTGTTGACTTTATACCGCGAGGCTCGAAGAAGGTATTTCATTTCCAAGTAATTTATCTTTTTAAAAAAAATGAAGGCTCAAAGGAAAATGTTTTCGGAAGTAGATCAGTAAAAGAGAAATTCAAGTTGTCCTTCATTTATTACGTCAGTAGAAGCACTACAATAAAATTGGTCATTGGCAAACGGTATGGACATGCGCCGTTGAAGAAGGCGTCGTCGGGTAAGCCCTAACAATTAGCATTTTTTTTCTCTGTAAAGGACACGCCAAATCTTGTACCGCTTTGACAAGGTTGGACCCTACTTCAAGGAGTGGAGATTACATCATTGATCCAGACGGTAATGGAGGCTTGGCACCATTTGAGGTAACCTGCAACATGACTGAAAAGAATGGAGTTGGTGTGACAATCATCAGTCACGACAGTGAAAGCAGAACGCATGTCCAGGGATGTGAACGAGGTGGTTGTTACTCACGTGACATTAACTACACCGGAGCGAGTCTGTCTCAGCTGGCAATTCTCACGAGTATCTCGTCACATTGTGAACAGTTTATCAAGTACGAGTGTCTTGGTTCCGTGATTTTTCGCAGAAAAAATGTAGGTGGATGGTGGGTGTCACGTGACTCGAAGAAAATGACGCATTGGGGTGGAGCATCTGGTAATGACAAATGTGCCTGCGGAATGACCAACTCATGTGCAGACCCCAGCTATGGTTGCAACTGTGATAAGAACGACATGGTCTGGCGTGAAGACAGCGGTCTCCTCACTGACAAGACAAAGCTTCCAGTTAAGCAGCTCAGGTTTGGAGATACTGGAGACACAGGAGAGCAAGGGTACCACACACTCGGAAAATTCAAATGCTATGGAACAGCATGATCTCGAGAGTCTATCACGGTCTAATGAAAAAGGAACTGTCATTGTTGTTATGACTCAGGTTACATCACGTAATTTTCACGTAAGTTGCATTGGATGGAACATAATATCCACAAAAATAAGAAACTACACAAAAATTAACAAAATATAGAAACATAGAACGACAGAAACGAAAATTTAAAAGCCCTAAGTAGGCTAAGATGAATCACACGCAAGGCTACATGTCAAACTTTGCCTATTGTAACAGTTACGGTTGACATTTTTTGCAGACAAAGAGACTTTTGTTCCCTATCTTTGGGGATTCATCTGCTGGGACACAATTAATTTCAATCGGTCACAGTCGGCAAATTATGGGCGACAAAATTTTTGCTCCCAACGGTATCCTCCTGCAATAAAAACAGAAAGAACAATAGGGTCTGGGTAAAAATATACTGACCAGAAGGGGATGAGCTTGTTAGTCGCCAATTTTTGGGAACTAAATAGCACTAACTCACTTCGATTCTTACCTTCAAAATGTAAGGGAGTAAAAAATTACAACTTAGAATATGTTCGATGCTTGTATTTCGCGGGCAAGCGGCAGGGAGCTATGAGAGGCGATTACTCTTTTGGAAAATAATCTCACTGTGCAGTTATCCTGTAAACGCCGAATTTACATTTACTAAAATTAAGTAAAACAAAAGCTGACGTACTAGAAGAATTTAACCCATGGTGCAAGGAACATGAATACAAAACAAAACAGCTGTCGCAAAGTAGTAGGAAAAAAGCGACAAGGAGCTTTTTGAGATGGCCTGAATGGGGTAACTGAATCACAGCTAGAGATAAGCTGACATTTCGTCCATTATTTAATTAATTTCTCAGTTATTTGCAGACATTATGCATCTCGGCTCATTCGCCTAAAAGTAACTTGAAATTTCTAGTGTATCAGTTTTATCATCCAGGGACTAAAAGCAGTAGAACGTGGAAAATTTTGAAATGGTTTTGTATTATTGAATGTTTCTGCAGCTTATAAATAGTTCGAGACAAATCTCTCCATCCGATGTCAGGTCATTTCATGTAGAGGCCTGGCCAAACGCAAAATATCACACGATAATTTTGACCGTTTTTTAATTTCATCCAACATTGTCCAACAAGTGGCAACATCTTGCAACATTGTTGGGCACAACGTGTTGCATACGTTTGGCCACCCTGTTGCGATATGTTGCAACTTGTTGGACAATGTTGGATGAAATTAAAAAACGGTCAAATTTATCGTGTGATATTTTGGATGTTGCATGATGTTGTACTTGTTTGGCGACATCCACGCAACATTGTTGGGCTAGGGTATGCGCGTTAAGTCCACTTCTTGCGCGCCAGGGGCCTGGGGCACATGAACATTGACAGTTGCGTTAAAAATGATGAAAATGTTCCATGCGTTTGCCCACCCCGTTCAACAGATGTCGCAACATCATGCAACAATGCCGGAAGATGTTGCGTCGAAATGTTGCGAGCGTTTGGCCAGGCCATAACAATAGCAAATCATACTAATATATTGGAGTACGTACCACAAATTTCAATCCTTAGCCTTCTGCTGTCCGTTTACCGCGTATATAAAGGATTTGTCAGTAGGGGAGTTGGAATACTGTGATGTTATCCTATACGGATAACTTGATCCGAAATTGTCCTATTTTTAGTGTGTAGTGCTAACTGTTTATTACGTTGAACTCAAAGCTCAATGAATGAGTTGCCAGTAATTGGATCCCTGCTTTATACCCGAAGCGTTGTGGGACCTTCAGCGGGCAAACATTGCAAATCACCATGACAAAACGTATAGGTAGGTAAAGTGTGCTACGAGCCTGGAAGGCCTATCAGGCCGGCGCTTATCTCCCGTTTCTGTTGCATGAAGCGACTAGGAGTATTTCTACTCCCCCCTGGATGGGATGCAAATCCATCACAGGTTTACCCCCAGCATTAGATTCGGCGGTACCCATTTATACTCCTGGGTGGAGAGAGGCACTGTGAGAGTAAAGTGTCCTGCCCAAGAACACAACACAATGTTGAAACTTATTCGATGTCCAGAAAACGAGAGACCAACACTTTTTTCGACACAGTTTTATCAGAAATCGATTTGGGCAATGTTGATAGGTGACAAGTGTAAGTTTTATACCTAATTTTGTAATATTTCGAGGACATGACAAGATGTCAATTTCACCGTCACAACCTTACGCGAGCAAGTTTAAGATTTCCGAGTAAATTTTATCTCATATTTCACGGTTATTAAAACAAAAACCTACACTTGCCATGTATCAAGATTGTCCAAATCGAGGTCTGATAAAATTGCGTCGAAAAAAGTATTGATCTCTCTCCAAAATCGGCTTTTGGACGTCGAAATAAGTTTCAGCCATACATTTTCTTACAGTGACTTGCAATGTTTGCCCCCTGGCGATCCCAGAACCCTTTGCGAATAAAGAGGGATCCGATTACTAGCAAATTAAGGCAGATTTGGATGAAGTCGGTAAATAGCTCATATCCAATCCACATAGCTTACTAGCAAATCCACATTAACTATCATAGATAGAAGCCAGCGCGAATTTGACTATCATATTACCAAAAATATCAGCAACTTGGCAAGATCATCTCGATTTTATTAGTAACACGACAGGTAACAAACTAAGCCTTCTCATGCAGCCATATAAAACCATTTTTTACCGTTGAGAGGCTGGACGTCGGATGTTTTTTACTATTAGCATCTTATCTTCATTCGACTTTGCTGGTCTGCAGGGGTACTGTAACTTTAATGATCATGCAGCTATAAACTCTACAAAACACTGAAAGCCTACCAACCTAGCTTACCCTAAGCTCTACAAAACACTGAAAGCAGTGTATAATCCTAGATTTACACCTCGTGCATCATTCACTGAGGCCTTCGATAAACTTGGATGGAAGCTGCTCTGAAGAAGACCTGCTGAACACTGACAGCTATTTTCATGTTGAAGAGCTCGAAAAATCGTTCACACACTTTTTTAGCATTGTATTTCAATGACCCTATCATGATTATAACACCAAATCAATTGCGGAATAACACACGTAACATCGTTTTAAATTGGGACTTGGTTCTGAACTTTGAGAAACCTTGGTTCAAATGGTTTTTTGTTTAATATGAATATATGATGCAGCAGATAACCTAGTAACCTTTGCGGCTGTCTTAGTTGGTGTTTTCAGAAGAATCCGCCTTACAAGAAGGGGTTTCTCTCTATTAATTAAAACATTCATTAATCGGTAGGGAGTTATGGGGAATAGTGTGTGTGTGGATGGTGAGTTGAGGGAAAATCATAGACAAAAGTTGTGGTTAGTCTGTAAAATGAGGGGGAGATGTTCACAAAGCAACCTCTCAACCCCACAATAAAGTTAACGAAAGAAACAAACTCTGTGTGAAATTAAAATTTTAATTTCAAAAACAACCAGATGTACAAGAGTGTATTGAAAGGGAGGAACTTTCTAGGACAAAGCTTTAATAAAGAATAGATAAGGGAACATGATTAGAGAAAATTGAATGAAAATTAAAAATAAGTAGTGAATAGAAAAAATAAAGAAATTTAACTGGAGACAGAAAAATTAACCAAAATTAAAAGAAAATTAAAGATGTTCAAAATCCTTTAAATATAAGATTTTTCGTTCTTAAAAAGAGGGATGAAAGCAGATTAACCCGACTATAAATCATTCGTTCTTGAAATTAATCAAATAAAAGTAAAAAATAAGGACAAATACTTATAATACGAGGGGGTCGGGTAGAGGTCCAGCGCTGGACTAGAAACCCCCTTGCTCGGTTGCGCTCTACCCCTGAAGATTCGCAGCCATTTACGAGCCTAATGGTGTCGCAGTCAGCTTGTCTTTATCCGTGGGATTTTTAGATTTGCCTCGTGGAGGTGTTTCATATTCCATGGGATTTCTTTAGTTTTTTCCATATATTTTTTTAAAGAACGAAGATTTTAGTGTAAAGATTTTTCATCTTTACTATTCCAATTTTAAGAACGAATAATTTTCATGGTCAAATCTTTATTAATCCCTCCTACGTGATTTAGTTTTTCGTACATGTACTATCTGACTGTTTCTGAGATTACATTTTTAATTTCACACAGAGTTTGTTTCATTTGTTAACCTTATCTTGGGGTTGAGAGTTTGCTTTGTGAACATCTCCCCTTCATTTTACAGACTAACCATAACTTTTGTCTATGATTTTCCCACAACTCACCACCCATACACACACTATTCCCCATAACTACCTACTGATTAAGAGAAACCCCTTCTTGTAAGGCGGATTCTTCTAAAAACACCAACTAAGACAGCCACAAAGGTTACTAGGTTATCTGCTGCATCATGTATTCATATTAAACAAAAAGCCTTAATGTATCTACCAGCAGGGATACACCATCAGTCCTAGTTCAACACTTTGTTGGCCTTGGTGTTCACACTTCACATTACTATGCACACAGATACAATTTAAATTTTATTTTCCTAACTCATTAACTTGATACTAACTCAGAGGCAGCTTTGATGGTTCATTGTCCTCATTATTATTACTTTGAATCAATAAATTCTGAATCTATTTATGTTTTGTATGGGATTACGTAGGGCGATGTCATTTTTCAGTTTTTAAGCTTTAAAATTCGATAAGAGTAGGGGATGTCAGTAGTCCCCGGTGTTGTGGCTATCCTATTCTCTCCAGCAGAAGTGGCCGGCTTGGCAGTGATTTCTCTAAAACAGCTTATGGTGTGTGAGGTCACCTAAGCAGAAATAGCCATAAGCCAAAAAGGGACTTTGCCGAATGCTGGAACTTGTAGATGTAGATGAAATACAAGGGAAGGAGCAATTGCAGTATTCCCCGCGTCTCTAGCTACACGGTGCAGCCGGCAACAAGTTGTCTACGTGGCAACTCGAGTTGTCAGTTATTCTTGATAATTCACTCAAGTTCTTTGGAAAATGGCTACGCGTCTACGCGGCTATTCTGTGGTAATTTATTCATAATTTACTGAAGTTCTCTGGAAAGTGGCTACGCGTCTACGCGGATACTCCGTTTTAATTTATTTATAATTCACTCAAGTCCTTGGGAAAGTGGCTACCCGTCTACTCGGCCACTCCGTTGTACTTATTTATAATTCAGGGAAGTTACTTGAGCTCAAATAACTGTTGATAAGCACTACAATAACTGAAAGCTAAACCAGTCTGAAATATCACTCCCTGAACCTAATAACTGTAGATGCCAGAGTAATAAGCCGAGTTCGATATACAGTCGAACCTGTATATCACGGCCCTGTATTAAGCGGCCACCCCCTATTAAGCGGCCAGTTTTCAAAGTCCCGACCTTTGGCTCATACAAACGTTGTATTTGTTACCTGTATTAGGTGGCCAACTCTATTATGGAGCTACGAGGCTTTATGGTCAGAGTTCACGGCTCAGTTCTGTTTTCTTTGTTTGGCAATTCTCAAGGGGATTTCCAAACAGAATAATATTCAAATTTAACCCTTTCAGGCCCGAGGGGTTCCCCATTGACGAGTAAAATCGTCTGGCGTTAGACAGAGTAAAATCTATAAGTGCCATTTGGCACTATCGGGCCTGAAAGGGTTAAACGGGGACATAGTTTTTGGATGCTGTTAGCTTAACCCTTTCAGGCCCGAGGGGTTCCCCATTGACGAGTAAAATCGTCTGGCGTTAGACAGAGTAAAATCTATAAGTGCCATTTGGCACTATCGGGCCTGAAAGGGTTAACAAAACGCCTCGTACGTATCCGTATGTGAATATTGAGATATCGAACGTGGCCTATTGCAGAATTGCATTTCTGCGTAGCCATTTACAATAGCTACGCAGAATAGCTAGTGTTGCGGGGTATTCTGCAATTAAGCCCAAGAGGAGTGGAAAGTATTTGTGGAGACGAATTCCACATGCTTTACGTGTCATCTTTATTCCGTACGTTATCACGAATAATTAAAAGAAGCGCATATTATCAACGATAATATATCATTTGGTGTAAGCAATAACACACGTAAGATCCTCACTGTCACTGAACAGTCACGGCAAGGGTTTTTCCCAACAAAGAAGTTATATTGTTTAATTTTGTTGCGTACGTGCAGACTTCATAGTGTTAAAAAAGAATTTTAGAAAAAAACAAGACAATATACCTAGTATCTTTACTATTAATTTTACCACCCTGTATTGATGGAAAAATCTTGTCTTTTCTATAGGAAAACTAAACAAGTTTGTATTTACATATGATGATTGAAAAATAAGAGCAATAGCACAAATCAACGTTTACTTAATTATTTAATCATCGTCCAGAATGCCTATTGTTCCCGGGACATTTTAGCTCCAGTTGATATCGTGCGTCATCATGCGTGAACGCTTAGATAGAGCATTGATCATTGGTTGCCAGGCTGAACGCACAACGACGTTCATTAGCTTGATGTAGGTGACAAACTAAAGAATGAAGGGAGAGCGCTATTGTCTTATTTTTGGTGTCGTAAAATCGCACATATGAGCATATTTAGCAAGGAACATTTTACATCACAGTTAAGATTTTCCATTTTGCTTTATAGAATAGATACTTTTTAGATTTGTTTGCTTGGACAAAAGTTATATAGAACACACAGAATGATGAACCCTGCGCTCGCGAAATGATTGTGTTGTAAGTAAACACATTCTTCTGATTGTGAGTGTTTATCATCACGCAGAATGCCTCTTGTTCTCGGGACATTTTAGCTTCAGTTGATATCGTGCGTCATCATGCGTGAACGCTTAGAAAGAGCATCGATTATCGGTTGCCAGGAACGCACAACGACGTTCATTAACATGATGTAGGTGACAAACTAAACAATGAATGGAGAGCGCTATTGTCTTATCTTTTGTGTCGTAAAGTCGAAAATATGAGCATATTTCGCAAGGAACATTTTACGACACGGTTAACATTTTCCATTTTGCTTTATAGAATAGATAAGTTTTAGATTTGTTTGTTTGGACAAAAGTTATATAGAACACACAGAATGATGACCTGATGGTCAAATGAACCCTACGCTCGCAAAATGATTGTGTTGTAAATAAACACATCCTTCTGATTGTGAGTGTTTAGTTTTCGGAAGGCGCAGACGTTACATGACGAGCTTCAATTGATAGAAGGAAAAGAA
>NC_090892.1:54069645-54074645 GCF_036669925.1 Montipora capricornis | reverse complement strand
GCTCATTGATGTGACGTAATATGGTACCATGGCAATAAAAGAGCCATCTAAAAACACCCTATATTTTTGTCTTTCAATGCGTATATCTCAGGAACGAACGCAGTGACCCTCATTTTTTTATCGCTGGAAAGAGATTAGCACGCTAACATAAAACTCTCTGCAAAGTTCAAAAAATTATCTGGAGCAGTTTCAAAGCCACCCTCACAATTAGAAAATTTTCAGGTCGCTCTGAATCCGCTCCAGAAGATTTTTTTAAACTTAGCTGAGAGTTTTATCTTAGCATGCTTAACATTTCAGCAATAAAAAATAGAGGTCACAGAGTTCGCTTTTGAGATATTAGCGCTTAAACACAAAATAGAGGGCGCTTTTAAGATGTTTTTTTTGTCGCCACGGCAATTTATTACGTCACATTACTATGTGCATCTTGTTAACCAGCTATCGGTGTTTGATATGGTACTATAACATTGCTGTTAAGCGAAACAGTGTTTGTATAGGTAGTTAAATCAAATTTTGCGCGTGGAGTTTACCTGCGTGAAATCTGTTTTAATTCTATCGGGTTTTCTTCGATCTTCTATAACTAAAAAACTGTTTTTTTTTAATACTTTTATTCATTTTATTCATTCCTACATGATCATTTAAAGGGATGGTCCATTACTTATACTACACAGCTTTGTGAAAAGTTAAGAATCGTTTTGAACTGTAAGGATCAATACAAGCTAAGGAAGGTTTTTTCCCTACCCGGTCATCCTTTTAAATGAACCTTTGCTAACAGCTAAAAATGTGTTCAGTGCGCATGTGCAACAGCTGACCGTTTCCCTTCAAGGTCAACCTAGAAATTACTTTTAAACAACACCACTCAAAGCTTGGTGTCGTAAAAATTCCCGTCGAGCATACATAATTCAAGTAAGAAACAACGAAGATAAACGTTGAAAAACTACTAACTGAAAGGTTTCCAAAAACCCCAATCGCAACCCATTTCAATCTTCTTCAATTGTGCCCATTCCTGCATTTTTTTTGTATTTGCTGTTTTATTCAAACTTTCATCCACTGTTTCAAGTAGTTCAGTATTTTTTTTACGTTTCGTTTGATTTGGTAACCTGTTTCCAGTCGCTAAATTTGGATAAATCTCGTAACACAGCCCCCACCGTCTGTTGAGTTATTCACAAAGATAAAGACCATTAAGCTGGAAAAGACAATTTATTTCTAATTTCAGTTTTACTTTACAACGCTATCATCTTAGTAATAAATAACTCTGACATTTATAGATAATCCGGCAGCAAATGTCATGAAAACAAGTCACGTGGGAATTTCGTGAAGAAAGCGAGCCAGTAGTCTAAATGTGTTAAGGGGACCCTAAATTACATGAAAAGTTTTGGTGGCAACTTTGGAACTCACTCAGACGGGATTTATATGTGGCGTGGGTATCCCAACATGGAAACGAGGCTCAAACATAAAATTGTCCATAGCTTTACACTACGTAAAGTTGAATCAAAATCACCCCAATTACGCAAATAAATGTTTCAAATATGAAAATGCGATTTTCAGAGGTTATTGGGGTCACGTTACCAAGCTAGCATGAAAAGGAGGCTCACACAAAAGCTGTACTGGAAAGCCCTTGAATGTCTCTTAACGGAGACAGAGATTAACAAAAGTATTGTTGGGTGTACATCATCCTTGTTATCAAACATGCTTATATTGTAAGGGTCATCACGTGACCATGCTTGCATGAAAACGAGGTTCACACAAAAAGATGTACTGGAGAGCACGGAACATTGCAAAAGGATGAGGTATGAAGTATTGCTGGTGAATAACACCTGTGCATTCAAACATGTTTATAAGGTTGGGCCTTTCAGATGAAAAGTCTATCATGAAAATGAAGCAAAAGTAATAGATGCTCTCAAAATCACAGAAACATGATAAATAGGTAAGAAGTGTGCAGGATGATACACTTGATAGCATGCTTGAACCACAAAACCTAGCTGTGACCTTATTAACATGGGACTATATTTGCCTGCAAAGAAACTACAAATGGCTCGAAATGACTTGGATCACATCATACTTCGCCCAGGCGAGCTGTACATATACATGGCCATGTTGAGAACCATCGGCTCATATGTGGAAAACAGCGGTATTAACATGTGCTGGGTTGAAGCGGAGCTTTATGATGCCTCGACGGTACGGCAAATGATTGACGGCAACCATGTAAAGAGAGGTGAGAACGCGCATATCACAACCTTACAGGCCTTGTTCACTTTGTACCAGGAAGCCTTTTTCAAGCAACATCAGGAGTTACATGAGACTCTTCAGAGTTAGGCACAAGAGCTTTGTGATGCATGCAAAGACAGCACAAGAACCCAAGTGAAGAAAGCACACGTGGAAATGGTCAGTACTATAGGTTATCTCAATATCCTTGAGAAGATGTCAACATTTGAAGTTGCTAACACCAGTGAGTAACCAAGTACCTCTTCCCCCTTGACAAAATACACTATGCACGTATGATTCCTGTGTACCTTGCTGAGATGTCATCCTTGAGAGCATCAGATCCAGAAATCTATGAAGAGTTCATCAAAGGAAACTGGGTAGTAAACAAGAATGCTGAAATACCATTCTGCGCAGTAGGAGCCCACAATGCACTCGAACATAAGAACCGCTCTATGAACGTCTCTGGAGGATTGGTTGGCATCGCCCTAAATGAAGCTGCTCGGACGAAATTCTTCCTGATAGCTCCAGAGCTCGCACGCCTAGCTGAACAAGCAAAGAACGTGGCGGGGGTGTCTTCCACGCCTCAAGGTCGTCATCATAACCTCACTACAGATATGATTTACCTTTTTCATTCAAAGCGGCCACCGGGGTTAGACGCTGTTTGTTACGGGCAGAGGGCACCACCATCGTGTAATTGAGCTGCAACCGACTATTGAAACCCTTCGGCCAGAGAAGATAGCAGCGCCTCCAGTATTCCATGCCCTAAGCGGAGCCGACAACACAAGAAGTTTTTTTCTGGAAAAGGAAAGCTTTTCTGCTTCAAGGTACTTGCAGAGGCGGATCCATCTATTATCACTGCTCTTTCAGAACTTGGGCAAGCTCCTCATCCGAATTAAGAAATTGTGGCGTCCATTGAGAAGTTTGTCTGTCTTCTAGCTATATTAACCGAGAACAACAATAACGACTGTTAAAGAACCACGATGGTTCCTTTTCAAGAAAAAGCAAGCACAATCAGACAGGCAGCCACCAACGCAGGCCGCACTGCACCAGGCACATCACCAGTTGATGGTCTGGAACAGACAAACCCAGCGCTACCACCACCAGTATATATGGATGGCAAATGGACCAAGATTGATGGGCATTCGTCATGGCAAACCTGCCACCAGTCCCTGAAGCAATACTTCAACTTGTAAAGTGTGGATGCTACAAAGAAAGGTGTTCCACTAACCGTTGTCAGTGCCGCAAGGTTGGTTTAAACTGCAAAGACCTCTGCAACTGCTCCGACAATGGGGTGACCTGTGATAACGATGTTCAGGAGGATGATGTTCTCTACTCAGATGAAGAAGACATTTCAGATGATGATGGCGACTAGATTCTAGTCTAAATGAATATTGTAAGTCATTGTATAAACAGGAGTGAGCCACATGGACAATCAGGAACAGTTTTTATAACTGATAACCATGCTAAGATATTTTGTTAGAAAGGCTATGGTAGATTTCGATATACCAGTATAACTCCTGTGACAAGTGATTCTAATATGGCAAAAAAAAGTTAACGTGATCCCCTGTAATGTTTTGGCTACATAATATCAGTGCTGTGAGGAGTGACAAAAAGATGTCAGACTATTTTGATTAAACTAGTTACCTGGCCAATGTCTGTCATATATATATTGTTAATCAATTCGTGAAATATTTTCCCTAAAAAGAATGTCATTTTGGAAAATAATTAAGGCTTCAATTATAACCAACAATAAAAGCAAGGTGACACACGCTAACACCAACCCAGTGTGGCCAACACATCTCGCATGCGCACAACCATTTCACCCAGTCAATTAGCAGCCATGTGATTTTACCTTAGCCTCGTTTTCGTGCAACCATCAGCATGTTTGATTACACGGATGACATACGTACTGTCTTCGTAACGAGGCCTTTAAGGGCTTTCCGGTGAAGCTTTTGTGTGAACTTCGTTTTCATGCTAGCTTGGTCACGTGACCCCAATAACTTGTTAAAATTGCATTTCCAAAAATGAAAACATTGATTTGCATAATTGTGGTGATTTTGGTTTAATTTTACGCAAATAATGGAGAGCTATGGACAATTTTTTGTGAACCTCGTTTCCATGTTGGGATACACACGCCACATTTTCGACCCACTGTAAATCCCGTCTGAGCAAGTTCCAAAGTTGCCACCAAACCTTTTCATGTTATTTAGGGTCCCCTTAACACATTCAGACTAGTGGCTTGCTTTCTTCATGAAATTCCCACGGCATTACACGTGCTCCTGGACTATATTGCTTTCCGGCTCCTCTACATCCACAAGAGAATATCTTGCTCCAACTTTCAATACGTGACAAGTGAATATGAAAAACAAATGGTGGACAAAAAGTAACTTTTCAGGGTTTGATTTGCCACACTTTTTGTGGCATCATGACCACTTTTTTTTTTGGTAACGCAAAAGCAAGTGCACTATCTTTTCAAGAAAAACATTCATCACAAAAGATTCAGAAAAAGCTACTGCGGTAGAAATAGATAGCTAATGCGTTTGTTTTGACTCGTCAAGACAACAAAGCGTCTTTACCAATCCTACAGAAGTGGTAAGAAAAGCAACTACCTTGCTCTTGAAAAATCATTGTTACTTCGACGTGTATTGGAAGGAGAATACTGGCTGTCTGGTAAAAAAAAAAACCACCAGCTTTGACAAAGGAAAAGGGAAAATGGAGGAAAAGAGTAAAAAAAGTTGCCGAGCTCACTCGACTTGATAATGAAATTCATTAGCAAACCCAGCCTTAACCCCAAGGAA
>NC_090892.1:54032145-54064645 GCF_036669925.1 Montipora capricornis | reverse complement strand
TCACGCCTCTTGGCAAAGTAGGGGGAGTAAAAGGCTTTTAGCGGACGCGGAGCACCATTGTTAAGAAAATATGGTAACCCATCGATGTGAAAAATTTGGTTTTATAGCCATGACGTCATCGACTGTCCGTCCGTACGTACGTCCACCCCTCCAAGTATCATGCTAGTTTACAGCATACATCTTTGGACATGTTTTGATCAATTGACACCTGTAAAAACAAGGTATCCGCCGACCATATCGCGGGCTTAAGCTTAGAGCTCACCACGGTTTTTCGATTGGATTGCAGGTTCAGCCCAGGTTAACTCACAACATAAGCGAGGCTTCATTTTTCGCGCGCTTTCTTTGGCTCGACGCGGCTACACGGCCATACTACGTCTGGTTTCAATCCAGTTTGACATATCATGATAGCTGTGGTCCACACTGGCGGCTACACAGTTATCCAAGTCAAGCATCGGAGGGATATAAACTTAAAGCTGAGTGTTTATTCTTAATTTGCTTACAGCAGCTTTTTTCTCTATATTGCAATTTTTGGCATATCTTTAGAAGCTCTGATAAGGTTACATGATGCCTGAAGGACCTATGAATAAAACAGAAACGAAAGGAGAGCGAAACAGAACGACAACAACAAAACAGAATACCAGTAATAGCTCATACTTAGTGGATGAAGTTACTCCACAAATTATTTCCTTGGGCACTAAACCGTTTGTTTTTTTCAAAAAGTGGTTTAATCGGTTTTTCTTTTGTTCAGGAATGAAAATCGAATTTTTATTGTCAACTGGAATTAAATAACAATTATCTGTACTCTTTTGGACATTTTGATTTGTTTGTTTTACTGTAAAATGCAAGGGAACAAGTGCTTTTTAATCCGTTTGCCCAACTGGTTTTCGATGTGTCTCGACAGTGACAAAAAAATTTTGCCCTTATGTTATAAACACATAATCGCAATGAGTTCTCGTCAAAATTAGGGGAAATTTCACTAGCTTGTGTTTTCAGAAATTCGTTTAAAGCACCTAAACGTTATTTAAGTGTTGAAGCGGATCTTGTTTGAAGTTCGTCCTTTCTTGGTTGCATTGCCGTATTTTGCCGATTCTTGTTCCAAGCCAACCTGGCGTCTTTCAATTAAATACATAAAAATGTGAATGACCTCGCTTTCAGAGATAAAGTGGAATAACGTACATCAGTAAAACTCTTTTTTGACCTTGAACTGACAACATTTTAGCGTGATTCCTATTCGCTGGCTATTGACAGTTTACTCCGAAATGGCTTTTTTCCTTTTCCATTCGCTCGCTGAGTGTGTGCTTGTTTCCTTTTAAAACTCATGCGGTTCAAGAAAAATTCATTGCTAAACTGGTGAATTCCAAAGAAAATTTCACTCCAAAAACCGATATCGTACTCATCGCTCCGTGATTCATGCGACATCGGTTTTTAGCGTAAAATGTACAGTGGAATTCAAATTACTAACTAAGTTAATTTTCTTGTGGTAGCTCTCAGACGTGCAAGCAAAGTCAATCGCTCAGTTACGACAAACACACTTACCACTTCCAGATAGGAGAAGAAGATTCCCTTCATAGGTAATTATAAACGCTGAGCACAACGCGGAAATGAGGAAAAGCAATCGCACATTTTTGGTATGGCTCAAAACCCGCCTCATTTCCACACCGAACAATCGACACACCAAGAGGACGCAATAGAACCTGCAATACAAAAAACCCTACAGTCATTTCCTCAAGGAAAGTGGCAAAAAAACAGTGGTAGCATCAGAGGTCCCGGCCCTGTGTGATTCTCTGTTTCGGTTTTTCCCCGATTCATGTGGCTATACCTCCAGGCCTAATGCAGCTGCCACTGCATTAGGCCTTGCATTACTATACCATTACTATACAGCACGGCAGAGGTTTCTAAACGTCGACGGAAATCAAGTGTCGCCAATCCTAAATAAGTCTTGTTAAAAATTGTTTAGCATTAAAATAATTTCTCAATTCAGACGGAGACGTGGTTTGAAACCAATTCAAGCAACTACCATACTACTGACGAATCGGAATTGTTTCGAACGCCACGCACTGACATACATCCTCAAGTCTTGTATTTAGTTCGGGTCGGCAAGGAAGCGATGTTGGAAATAGGGCTTTTTAAATACCTGCAAAACGGAGCACTAGCAGAAGGAGAGGGGTGGGGAAAGGTGTATGGTTGGCATTCACTAAGACCAGCCCAGAGCCAACAGAGACGTGGAATTGAACAAAAGTGTTCACCCTATTTTTAGTTCTGCAACATTCAGTTTGTGATTCAATTGGGAGGTTTGCTAATCACTCAAGAAGCTTAAGAATCACTCGAAGATGCTTTTAAGACTCTTGGGCGCTTAGCATATCTAAGAATAAAGGAAAAGCTCACCATGAAATATGTTTTCTAAAAAAAATTTTGCCCAAAGTGTACACTTCCTTGTCCACTAGCTATAATAGCTATAAAAAAAACGTTAAACGCTGCAGCTGTTCACAAGTGGCTGCATTATGAATGCTTACGAGAAGTGTGTTACGAGTCTCGTAAAGAACTGACCCTTCTCTAAGAAGCTTTCCACGTACATTATGAGTAGGTGCGAAGACGCAGAGAACCAAAAAGGTTTCTGCCCTTCTTTCTCTGACTCCGTACTGAACTGTAATCTTAATGTTCCCATTGAGTACATATTTGTATTCCGGTGAATCAAAAAGACAGTAAAAATAGATGAAGGGCGGCGTAGTCCAGTCATCGCTGAGGCCGCCAAATCAACACGCGGTGGCACCGAGCAAGAATCCCGTTTTCACCAAAGTGTTGTTTTGTGTTTGGTGTTCCGAAACTCTGCTCTGCTTCGTTTGTAAAAAGCTAGTCAACACGTTGCCGCCCCCATGTTGCGATTTGAATCCAGCACTGTTTCATTAAAATCGTTCCTTTGAAATCGAGTGAGAATCCCATCTCGGGGATCGAACTATGTTATCGACTTCGTAAGCGTCAAGTAGACCTTGCCCATGTGAGACTTTACCTTTGGTTCTAAAGTCACGAGTGTAAAAACTTCGTTCTACATAGATGCTGCATGTGCACTCTTTACGTCGCTACTCAAGTGAAGTTGATTATTTTCAATGAATCTTATTGCCGAAGAACAGCAATCCATTGAAATCAATATTCTGACGAGCAGTACATGAAACACTTCAAAATGATCGCTTCCATGATATTGTTAAAGGAGCGACACGAGTGTCATGGCTTTGATTACGCAAATAACCTTTCCGGCTTCAACTAGGCAACAATACAATCTCGGAATATATCATGAGGAATGTCGAAAAACGACTCGAGAAAACAATGATTCTACAAAATCAAAACAGTCAACGATTCAAAGAAGAAACGAGAACACCAATTTGTCTTAGGCAAATCGTATTTCCCATTTGTAAAAATCAAGTTGGGGAAACCGAGCGCTTTTTAAGTATAACCGTTGAAAATTGACCTCTAACGCGAAATGCTAAGACTGTCAGTCTGTATGGCCCTTACTTTCCGATCCTTTGGGTTTTACCAGAAAGCTGTCGACCAATGGTAGGTAACGTAATATTTCTATTATCTTTTAAAAAATTAAAATCATTTCAATTGTGAATAGGTTTTTAATGGCGAGTCCATTGTTACTAGAGATTTAATTGATATAAAATTGTCTGTCTTTCCTCGCATTAGCCATTTTTGCTTATCTTCCAAAGATGGGCGTAGCAAAATCCGTAGGTATAAGACCAAAGATTATAGTCTTAAGGTTTAGAAACGAAATGCTAATATTTGGTTTCATGAACACGGATTCTTTATCATTCCAAATAAGCGTGGATATACCAGACTCTACAAAGAAAAAAAAATCCTGTAATGTAATGTAATTTTAATACGGTGTGGATAAGTACTTTGTTGACCTAATAATAATACTGCTACTACTACTACTACTACTACTACTACTACTACTACTACTACAACTAATAATAATAATAATAATAATAATAATAATAATAAATTCATTCATTCACTCATTCATTCATTAAGATGAAGCAGAGTTGATTCTAACAACACATCACCGAAAATTAGATGGCGTAAATTGTGTGATACATTTGATTAAGAGAAAAAAGTTTTTAAAAAATCATGGGGAAGCAGAGTAGCTTTTAACAACTCTCCTCAGAAATCTTCTAAGGGCCGATTTACACGATACGATTTTGTCGCATGCGACAAGCTCACGACAGGCCCACGACATGACTTACGATTGTCGCAGCGTTTTAAAAAATGTTTTAAAGGCTACGACATTTTTTCTGACGTACACAACAATCGTAAATCATGTCGTGGGCCTGTCGTAAGCCGTTGTCGCATGCGACAAAGTCGTACCGTGTAAATCGGCCCTAAGAGAAACAAGTGGCATCTGTTCAAAAAATCCCTGTCGACATGTCCATTCGAATCCCCTAGGGTTAAGGGGGGGGGGGAATGGCTCTTAACTACCAAACCGTTGCTATGGACCCCTTCAAATAATCATTTCTTGAGTCCCTTTAACTCTACAGTTATCCTTTTATGCAAAGTGTGTTATATTCAACATTTTTTGTCTGGTTCGACTCACAACCATATCTCGTAAATCACGTGACCGAAACAGAAAATACCTAAAAACTCAGCGAGGTAACTATGTTTTTCACCATATTTTTACGCAACAGTGTGAGAACATTCTAACACAAAATCTGAAGCATGGATTTTAACAAAAAAAATCATTTCTCTAAAAAAATATGACGTCATAAGGCGCTCCTTTTATACACTTTTCAAAACAGTATCACTTCCATTTTTTGTCCAAATAAAAATTCCATGCTACAGTTTACGAAAAATGATGGGATGGGTTCCCATCCGGTGAAAAAAACCGCCTCCTCCTTTCGTTGCCTGAGAGTTTTTAACATGCTTTTTTTTTTTTCGGAAACGCACGGCAGAGGACTGGGATTAGTTTCGCATGCGCTTTCTGATTGAAGTGATGTCAGATTTCCCTTGAAAAAGTTACTTGAAAGACCATCCATGCAACTTTTTGTAGGGCTCTTGACTAAAAAGCTTCCTTAGCAACTATTGTCTTTCTGTAGTTAAGAGCCACCGCCCTTAACTACACCGTTAGTTGTTGTTACCCTGGCAATGCCAAGGACGAGTACTAAACTGCCGAAACGAATACCTGGACTGAGAACTACTTACGTTGGCCTAGCTCTATTTACAGGTGAAAAGCACTTTTAATGGTAAAAGCGCGAATGCACAACCCGCTACTTCTTGACAAAGCGTAAATTCCAGAAGGGCATTGATGAGCTTACTGCATGTTTAAGCATTATTGAATTTCATATATTTGAAGCACGGAATGGGCATAAAACGACAGTTAGGAGGATCATCCCAGTCAGATAAGCAAGTGAAACAATTTACAGGGTTACAGAGCACGGAATGTAATTGACTGAGAGTCGATTTTCGTGAGGGAGGAAAACCGGAATACCCGGAGAAAAACCCTCGGAGTCAGACTGAGATCGCACATAAGACCCGAGGCCAGGGTTGAACCCGGGTCACAGAGGTTGAGATGCGCGGTTGATAACCGCTAAACCACCCTGACTCCCCCAACAAATAGAGTAACTTTTAACTATTAAATTAACAAAAGGTGGTTTTCACGTTACGACGGTCACCGCCGCCATTTGGTGGAGGAAACTTAACAAAAGAACTCTGATTAGCCCCTTCTGTTCGTCCACCGGCAATTTTACATTACATCATTATCATCTGTGTCTCTAGAGGTTGGTTGCAAACCATCCATTGGCGATTAAATGAGCTAAACAGACCAGAGTGTTTCTGTTAGTTGTCATGGCAACGCCCACCCCTACCTCCCACCTTGATTGGACCCTCTCACAAAGTTGAACCTGACTGCGCTAAAAAAGTTTCAAAAGCTTCAAGAGATTACAAAGCCGACCTTTTTGCGCTAAGAAGCTTTTATTGACATGGTGACAATTAGAAATTTGTGATCCATGGTGAGTTAATTGACCCCAAAGATTTAACTGAAGTGTGAGCGGCGAAAATTGCGCTCGATTTGAAGAGGCAACGTGATGCTTCCTGACATAATCCATGCCTTAAGATTGCTGATAACCTTTCTTGACGTAAAGAAGAAACGTGACGCAAACAAAACCAAATCCACACGAAAGGGCATCGCATGAGAAGCAATCTTTCTCGAGCTGAAGTGGTTATCACAACATTGACCTTGCTTTTCTGTTCGTGGCCAAAAGACAATGACTCCAGTTGATTCAGAAATCAGGCAAAACAAAGAATAGGCCTTTTATCTTGAAAAATGCCGTTGAACAGGAAAGGATTTTAAGCGGACAAAACGTTCCCTGGAATTTAAAAAACCGCAAGGCATCAAACTGCAAATTTCCTCTAGTTTTCATTTGATGAACACCTTGGGTCCCGAGATGCGTCAAAGTGATTTAGAATTTTTTTTCTGTAAATTTTTCGATCCGTAATACCGAACTTTACCTTAAGAAATTCATTATTCGAATCACAAAACAAACTGAACAATTTAATCATTAATGATTTTACTTATCACAGCAAATCTTGACAACATTATGATAACTATTTTTAAGGATTAAACCACTACAAAAACCGTGTACGATCAAAACTTGCTCTACGTTGGATCAAAATAGATCGTGACCACACCAAAAAACTTTAAAAATAGAAAATATACTACAAAGGTTGGTCAAGACAACGTGAATATAGGCGTTGTTACAATATAATGCCTAGCGTAGATTTTATGAAGGGCAATTTTGTCACTAACAACCTTGATTTCACGTGGCGCAATCTTTTGATGTTGCCATAAATCACAGCAACAAAGATAAAGTGACATTACTCGGATTGTTCTTCAACAGCCTAACGAATGGCTGGAAGAGGAGGTCAGGTACTGCTCCATACTGAGACAGAGGCTTGGAAGAGCAAAGAATGTTACTGAAGCCGCCTCGTATGTAATATTCATATTCTTAGGATATAAAGAAGCAAGGGAAAGGATGCAAAATGAATGTGGTCTAGAGTAGCTTAAAGTAAATGTCAAAATTTAGCGCTACAATTAGCCCGTCGAAACTCATAACCCTTCCTCAAGGACCACAAACGCATTATCCTCAACAAACCTTTCGACTTTCCAAAGCAATATGTTCTTTTCAAGAACATAAACCTCAAAAAAGGCGCCAGAAATCCATACGCTAATCATAATGGTAGGAAAGTCAGGAAATTGTAGAGCTGAATCCCTAAAAGATACATATATCGAGCAAGCGGTGCATTCCAAGTTCTGGGGAGTTTCATTAAATATTCAGTTCAATGAAGGAATCTAATGCATTGTCGACGGGATGTGAATTGAGAGTCGCTGGCAATGTGTTGAGGAACCGTAGAATTGTCTGTGCCGCTTTGCTTAAATGTTAGGTTTTTTTAAAGGTTGGTGAGGATTTCAACTCTGACAAACTCGTGCAAAGAGATCGTTTGTTTTCTTGTACAAACAGAAAAGTATGACCGCTTTCGAAACGAAAGCAGCGAAAGAAAATGAATATCTCGAAAAATCACGCAAGCAATGATTACAAAGGTGGGCCAATGACTGCAAGAAAAGAAAGTCATTTACTCGACTAATGACGACTTTCTAGAATCGTTGAAGACCATAGATTACGATTCTTTCGTCTTAAAGAATCAGAACATCGGTGATTAAATGGCATCCAAAAAAATTCGAAGCACGCTGCGAAACTTCCGAGTCTGAAGTTTCACAAAATACTTGTAACAATTAATTAGCAATCAATTCGCTGCATCTTCAAATGAATCAATGAAAAGGACATTTCACTTTGAGATAAAATCGCCTTCCAATAATTTTTGCGAAAGTTGTAATGCAAGATCCAAACGTGAGCTAGGAAGGAAAAGAAGATGAAATCGTGCTAGAGCGGACAGTCAAACAACTTAGAAAAAAAAACTTTGTACCTCTTTCCACTTTCAATCTTGAGCTGTCAGACCAAGCATCCCACTAATAACAACGCATCCATCAGCGGACCCATTACTTTCTCCGCATTTTAGAATTCATAGACCAAATTTTAACTGTGATCTAAGTTCCCGAATTCTCAATGCCTTGTGGTTTTTAATAAATGGTACGCTCGCCGGATACCTTTCCACACTCGACGCACACTTCAAATTCGTAGAATATATTGTCTCTGCAATTGAGCTAACACCCGTTGCTGAATCAGTAGGGAAACGTTACGGAATCTTTACGTGCGATGAGTATTATTGAACGTTTTCTTGGGTTCTTCTTTCAACCAAATTCCTCAAACTGATTTCTCCGGATTAAGCTGATAAGCAGTTTCCTTCGTATGAGATTTAACATAAGCTGGCGCTGATACAACAAAGTGATTTCTTGGGCCAAAGGGTGAAAATAAACAGATGACAAGAGACTAATCTACCATTGCAGGCCAAAGGTCAAGATGAGAGCAGGGATGACACAGTGGTGATAGCACTCGCCTCGCTGCTACCAATCTAGCCCGGGTTCGGTTCCCGCACTCGAGACCATTATGTTTCTTTGCTCCGAGACGTTTTCCTCAGAGTTCTACGGCTTTACCCTCTCCTCAAAAACCAACATCTGTTAATTCCAATTCGATCTGGATGCAAGACCTTTCTGAAAAACCACCTCCGGGTGAGTAAAGCTTCTTGGCTAAATGTCTCGAATTTGTCAAGGATCCATTCCTTATTGCAGCAGGATTAAGTCCTACCATGAGAAAGATTAGGTTGTACGATAGAGTGAACTTCGCCTTCCATGGCGCATGTAGCATGTTACAAGTTATTCGTGAATGATCGTTAAAGTACAGTTGAATAAAATGTAGTGAATGAGGCAACCTTTAGAGTCACAGGAAAAATGAAAAAAAGCGAAGCTGGAACAGACCCAAGCATACGGCGGATCGCGTACTGCCGGCACTCTTTCCTACATTACTACTGGTCAAGCCATATTGGAGATGGTCAATTGCCAGTTCGTGATATACCCCGACATAGTTGAGTGTAACTGAAGATAAAAAATACATGAATTTATGTAATCCTTGAACGCGCCAAGACAAGAGTGGGTATGGAGTAAAGATGCTTTCCGTAAGACCCGAATAATTGCAAGAAACATCAACAAAAAAGTTTAGACGACGCGATCGATTCGAAGAGTAATTTGTTAGTCGACGAGAAAAGATCCTCATTTAACCCGCTTACGGCGAGAGACGAAACCAGCCGCGTTGTCGGCATTATCTTCCACAGAGAATTTGGGGGTGACATCGGCAAGAAAGACGACGGAAACTTCAAAAAGCAATCAATAACAAAAAAAAAAAAAGAAATGGATGGCAGTGTTCTCTTTACTGGGTCAGTGCCATATGGCAATCCAGTCGAAACCTGCGACTTATTTTTCCGGTTTTTTTTGTGTGTCGGAAATCGGAAAAGTTGCGCAATAGGAACTTTCCTGTCACTCTCATGCTAAGTGTTGTCTTTTTGCTTAGAGTCTTCTTCGCGTATCTTTGGTAGGTTTCACGGGGTAGTAGAAATGCGTAGATTTTATTGCAATTGTATTATCTATCTCCGAACGGCAGTGAACCGCCGAATGGTGCCGTCCACACAATCCCTTTGAACCCGTTTTTCTATCTTTGGCTCTTCTATTCTCCACACCCGAATGATGGAACATGCGGCTAAAGAAGAGAATTCCAAAGGAGGAGCTAAACTCGCAAGAATTCAAAAACTCACGACGGTAGATAGACGGCGAGAAAGAAGACATCATAAACAGTGTCTTATGTTCCAGTCCGAATCCTAGTTTTACCTGAACAAACAAGTTCAATATGATCTCGTGATCGAATTAAACTATGCGATATCAAACATGCGATGAAGGGTGCGGTTCTCTCATTTTGTAGTAAATGAATTATTATGTGATCCAAGCATGGGAACTCTCGTCAAAGATGCTAGACAGGAGATTTGACCAGAATAAGAAGATGAAGGGCACGGACGTTCACGGTTGAGAAGCTTTGTGCTTTGTACAAAAAGTCACTAATAGAAATAAGAAAATTGTTTTCATAGTTTACTGGTGTTTAGAGTGTACATATGCAAGGCTGTTGCCTAACAGGAGCCCGGTAGCCTGGGGCTCCCAAAGAATAGCTCTGGGCGCCTTAATTTTTCACAGCAACACCTTTCACTTCATATGTTGGGCTCCTAAGTTCTCAGCGTTTAGCTCTGAGGGCCCCTTTAAAATTTTCTTAGGCAGCAGCCTTGATATGCACACATGCACAAAAAAGGTGAAATAGATTTCAACTCCTAAAAGAATCATTATTTCTCCCTCTGACAGGGCTCTGAAGTGCCACGGTGTTCGCGGATGAGACCAGCGTGGAGTCTGTACAAAAATGCTGTGTCGGAGGATGAAATAGCACACGGAACTAAGATGGTCGATGGTCCGGTAGGCCAAGGAAAAAGGGAAACGAATGAACAAACAACAGAAACGACAGACCCTATGCAACCTTAAAGGGGCACTGTCATGCCAAATTTGCTATTTTTAGGTTAAAAAAAAACTGGGTGAAAATCTAAATTAGTACTTAAGCTCAAACGTACAAAGAGCTGTTCGTATTCAATTTTTGGCGACTTTCTGCGGACACCATCTCCAAACTTGAAAAAATTGGCCAGTTTTCAAGTTTCAATCCATTTCCATGCTCTCCATCCATGGATGCAAATAACAAAGAATAGCTTCACTGCACTTCAGTTGTTATTGGGAAAATTACACCATTATTTTTTGGTCTTGATTGATTTAGTGCTCTGAAGTTTGACTGCATGAAATAGCGTGACACTGCCCCTTTAAGAGGGCACATCCCAAGGGCTTCATTTCCTCCCATGCGGGTTCACTTTCAGAAACAGCAGCTGAGGAAGATCGTATAGTCTAGGGCAGCTGAGAAAGGGCACACGTTCTAATTTTAGACGCTGTAAAGAACTTCGTGGTAAATGGCATTAACGCGTGCGTCTTCGAAAGACGAAAGTGGATACATCTGACGTTAGCACAACGCATTAGAATCATCAGTTATGTTGAGGGATTGGAGACATGAGCTCACGAATTGCACGAAAGTTCTTTTTTATCTCTTTGATAACCTCAACGGTACTGCCTGATTCCTACCAGTTTAGTTCTTGGATAATCGCTGATGCTTTGGTATTGATCACTGAATGAAGCTCATGCATGAGGTCACAATTCACGACCAAATGCTTCGACACTTCTGCTTAGTGTCTTAATCAGGGGAGACCCATAGCTGTAACATGATTCCATTTAAAAAAAAAACTCAATGATCAGTGTCATTTTGTTTATGTTATGGTAAACTGAAGTCTTGTTTTTATAGTTTGGATAACTCCGTGAACAAAGACTGACAGTTGAATTGACACACTCAAGTTGTGTCCTCTTTATGTATGTAAGTATTAAGAAAATCAATTAGCTCAGGTTTACTATACGCAGCACCTTTCGTGACATTTTGGCTTTGGGAAGGGATGGGGAGGTCTTAGGTAAAGATTAATTACTCAACACTGTCGCACCAAGTTACAAGTGTTAAGTTCTTCGAAACACTAACTTGTCAAAGTTCTCTAACAGATTCCTTTAACGAAAAGACAAAGAAAGAAACTGAAGACGGAAAGTATTTGTTTCAAAGCATGCATTAAAAAGTGACAAAACATTCATCATCACTTATCAATTATTCAATAATTCTTCATATTCCTACTGGCACAGAGAAAAATACGACGCAAGGATAACATCTGTTATTCCACTAACAGTGAATCAAGTTATCGGCCATAAATTTAAAAAAGTGATTAAGCAAAGTAGAAAATACGAAGTTTAGTTCTTGGGCAAAATCAAAAGAAATTAATTACAACTTCGTTTGGAATTGGCTTGGGGAATGTCTTTCCTCTTTGAAGCGCTAAGTTTGACAGACAATTCAATGACATGATTTTACAAGCTGTGACTAAAATGACCACCTTGTATGAAACCCAAAAAACAACTAACCATACAAGAATGACAAAACCTGGATCAAATCAAGCTTTCCTTGATCATTTAAAAACAAAAAAGGTTTAACAGAGTAAAGATTCGCATGAAAAACGGTTGGCATGAAAAATTAACCCACTGATGAAAGAAAGGGACAAAGGGTAACTTTCCGTCTAACCTCGTAAAGCAGTACTTGGCCAATATGAAGCCTTCGCTTTATTTTGCCGTCTCTACAGCGTGTTTGCTTTCTGGTTGACACAAACGCTTCGAACTGGAGATGGTGCCCTGTATTGAAGAAGTCTATGTAACATTGAAATTATCTGATAATACGCGCTGGATATATAGTCCACAGTCACGCCTAGTCAATAAACAATAAAGCGCTATAGACCAACATGAAAATGCTTTGCTGCGCGACATACTGTCTGCCAAGAGTATTGAAATTCAAAGCAAATATTATGAAGATATTGCAATAAAACTCGCTCGACTGCGAAATAAAATAGCCTCGACTGCGGTCTGTACTTCGCATTAGCGCATAAACACACGCACGAAACAAGAACTCTCTGTCCATGATATAGACAGCCAACTGAGAGCATTTCACTGTTCAGAGAGACCCAAAAGATAGTACTTGTATTCTCTCTTAAAAGTAAAACTGAGATCATGAATAATAGACTCTCGAAAAAAAAAGATGTCATAACATCTGCGACTGAAACTTGAGTCTCTAGTTGATGAACGCACAGAAAAAAAAGACACTAAAAACCACTTCTCTTTTTACTTTTTACTTTGTTAACTTTGCACGGCGAAAATGATCAATAAATTTGAACAAGGAATTTGTTGGAATCGATGTTTTCGATTTGAGGTTTCAGTGCCAAATACTGAGCTCTAAAGCACGAGGAAGTAACAAAAATCAGTGAGAGAGTTAAATTTTCATTTTTATTTTAGTGTTCTCGCGTGACTGATTATAAAATGATAGCCTTATGCTAAATAGGGTTAAAATGCCAACAAAGTACAAGTCACGATCATCTTTTTCGCCCAACCTAGCTATGAAGAGCTGATAATCCCGAAAATCGAGAAAGTTAATCAGTGCCAAATCGAAATAACCGAACACATGCAGACGAACGTTTCATCGATGTAAGTAAATGAAGCGGTTAGCCAAGAATGTGCCAAAGGAAAGAAAACACAGCCAAAGAAGACCCAACTAATCTAAGACGAAATGGTTTCTTGTTATTCCTCGTAATGTTAGCCTTTCTGCAATAAATGCGGTAATGTCAACTCTCATCTATTTGTTTTACACATGTTCTGTTGTTGGCAGCTTTCACAACAAGCCCACCTAAGTTGTTTTACTTTCAGGTCAGGTCAGCTTAGTAATGAGCTCAGCAGGTAAGCATTGCGGCTAACCTTTTCTGACGACATAGGGTTTCTAGATAAATCTTTTGACCACATGACACGCTCTGTCGTCGCCTCGATGGAAAAATACCGCACAAAACCTACATACAGAAGAGTTTTCACGACGACAAAGTGTAGGAAAGAAAACCATATCGTTACCAAGTTATTTCAAGTACGATCTATGTTCTCTGCAGTCAAAAGCTAGCTTTGCAATCACGGTCAGGTTTGAAGCGATTAGAAGGGGATTTAAAGTCATCGCGAAAATGGCAACACCACTTTTGGCAAAAGACTTTTTCATCACATCAACTTTTCCTTTTTGTCTATCCGGCTGTAATAAGATCACCGTCATTACGATGATGAACAATAAGGATTTACTTTTGTTCGTGTTGCATTTTTGCTGGTTTGTTTCCATTCGTGACACAAATAGTTCGTCGTCAACGAAAAAGACGAAGTGTTTCCTTCTTGGTCGCAGAGAAATCGAAATGGAATAGGTTCATTACATGTTACGGAGCATTCGGCAGTCACGGTATGTGAGCTGAAGAATTCAAAACATCTTTTTTTTTCTTTTGGCTCTAACCCAGAACACGTGCGACAGGGCGTACATATTCTTACCCTGGCAATTTCAACCCAGAACGGTGCGGATGACAAATTAATCAGACAATATCTAGTTCTGAAATTCTAGGAAAAAACAATGGAAGAAAAGAAGGAAGGAATTATTATCAACAGTCGCCCATATTGCAAGCTCAAAACTTTTCGGGGCCTTTTCTGTGTTATATAGAAAGAATTCCAACAAATATACCCTCTTTTTTGTAAGAGCCTTCTTTTATACGGAACGAACAGGCAGAGAATAACCAACATTTTAAGAACATACCTACGCTGAGTGCAACGGTTAAGAATGTCTTAGTTTGCTCATTTGTAATTTCGGAGTAGTATAAAGAAGAGTAAAAGGGCGGTAAAACTATAGCCTAAGAGGACAATTCACTCAAATAGGACGTTTTTTAAAAATTAACAATGTGGTTTTTCTTATTGCATGATACAATAAAGAACAACTCAGTATCTAGTACTGAGTCGAATTTAGGGCGCTTTCCATTTGACAGAACTGACCGGCCAGACAGGGAATTTGAAAGGACTAACTCTACAACGCATTCAAATTAACATACTCCTCCAGAAGAATGCGAGGGATTATCATGCAAGTGTTAGGGTTAGGGGGCATTTTCTCCGCAAACTTCTGACAAAAGGAAAGCACCCTTAGTATACCACACAAGTCAAAGAACAAGTCAAAGAACAAGTTAAGGTGGCTCAAACCAGTTTCAACGCTTCGAAGTGACGCTCTTATTAGAAGGATCGGCACCACAACGTTGTATCATGTATTAGCAATATTGTGGTACCAAATGAAACACAAATTATTGCTAAACAAGACAAAGTCATTATTGTGACGTAATAGGTCACCGTGGCAACGGGCAAGCCCTGTAAAAACACCCTTTATTTTGTCTTTAGTTGCTTATATTTTTTAAAAAACGAACTCGGCGACCCCCATTTTTTATTTCTGAAAAGTGATCAGAAAGGCAAGATGAAACTTTCTGCAAAGTTAAAAAAATTATGTCTAGTGGATTCAGAGCCACCTTAATTCTGTGATTTTTTTAAGGTGGCTCTGCATCCGCCAGACAGAACCTTTTTAAACTTTGCCGAAAGTTTCATCGTGGCCTTCTAATCACTTTTCAGCTCGTTTTTTAGATATGAGCAAATCCAAAATATAGGGTGTTTTGCTGGGCTTTCCCGTTGCCAAGGTAACTGATTACATCACAATAATGATCACACCTTGTTTGCAAATAATCGGTGTTTCATATGGTACCATAACATTGCTGTGACGTGATACAGTGTTGTAACGTCCTTAGATTTAAGGAGAGTGTCTTCTAAGCGTTGAAACCCTTTCGAGCCTCCGTTAATTTAAGTCAGGCTCAAATGGCAAAAAAATTAGAACGTTCAGCTTCAGCCGCAAAATCATACGCGGTTCTTCTTTAAACAAAAAAGTGTAACAGCGTTACCGAAAAAACCGACTGGAACGAGCTAACCAGCCGTACTGATTTCAGCAGAGAATTTTAATTCGGGACAAAACACCGGAGAAGACAGGTTTTGTTGGTAGTCCGAGAGGAATTCGAACTGTGGAGTGTCGTCTAAGTAGACACTACACAGAGTCATTTTGCTGTCAATTTTTATGAAGAACGGAATCAGTCCGGTTCATTGCTGTTTCAGTTTGAACTTTAATATAAGGAATAAGGGTCTAAGTGTAACACACTTTCCACCCACTGGGATCTTCACTGAGCTTTGCAATTTTCGACCAGAAAATCAAAGGGGATTAGCACAAATCGTAGGTAGAAAACGGGGTTAAATAATCTTCGATTTTCCGACGCTTTCCCACAAGCGGCTGTCAACACAAGTACTAATCATGGTTAACTGCTTTTCGTCCAATGAGTAAATAGAAACCGGGTCAAAGTGCGTATGCAAACTGAGACGGGCTTTAAGTTTCTCAGCATTGACAGGATACGAATGACCGCTACTGATTCTCAGTGAGTCGCATGCAAGAATTACGGACTTGGAGTTTGAATGGCGTAAAACAGAGCACCGTAGCGCGTGGATTTGTGTCTGATTGTGAGTGGGGGGGGCGGGGGGGGAGCGGGTGCGGTCAGTGGGATAGTTATTTTACAGCTGATGGCTGATTCTTCATCGTTTTGAAAAGTAACATAAGTATTTTACGCTTGCAAACTGAATCATTTGTTCCCTTCTCGAGTATATAAAGGAAATTTGAGCAAAGTTGACTTCACAGCTTTGTGTTCTCGGCTGTCACCATGAGAGGCAGCGAGGGAAGAGGTCACCTCCAACCTCGCTTCCATTCGCTGGCACGGTCACCTAGAAACGTACTTTGCTGGGCCCATTCTCTATCCTACAAGATTGCAAGGCTTACTGGCAACAGCTTAAGTTGTTTAGCTAACTCTAATTCAACTACAATGCACATTTACACCGGTATAAAAGATGACCAAAAAGCTGCGTGACGTTTCAGGTGACTGAGGTTTCATTATGACCAGTTATGAAACACGAAGGGGAGGTCATTTTTTATGCTTGAGGATCGCCTCTGTTTTCAAGATACAAAATTTGCACCGGATATATTAACTTTTGTCACACTGCAGTCTTTTACCAATGTAAAACCGATGTACTTAGGGCAAATTGTCTGAGATAAATTCATCTCGAGTTTCATTTTACCTAGGTGAAAACTCTTGAAACGTTACACTACTGGGTTTGCCAGAGTGGGAAGAGAAAGATCTGGTTCTGGACGGCTTTCCTCGCACCGTAAGTTGGATAGTAAGCCGTTGTAATAACCTTATTGCGGTTCGTCTTGAGAAAACAAAGTGTTTCTGCAAGACTGAACTGAAACAAAAACAAATACTTGCTCTAAATGGTGCCATCGTCTTTGCGCTTTGCAGTAATAAAACAAATTTAAGTGACGGTAAAAAGTTTACCAGATGACCTCACAGAGTGTTTAAGTCATTCGCCGACGAGCTTTTATTGGTTAATTACCTGGGGAAATTAATTTTCCCTAGCTATCGCTTTGGGGTAGCTGTCAAGGAAAATTTTTTTTGTTCTCGCGACATATCCAAGCTCCAGACGAAAAAATTACCCCGAGGTAAACTACTTGGGGAAAAATCGGTCACTGACTGAAAAAAATCAGTTTCCCAAGGTAAACTCAGTGTCAACAATTCGAGTTTACCTAGGTAAAAAGTCTGCAGTGTGACCACGGCTAAAATTATTTGCCGTGTCCCAGATATTTTCTAGACCATTCGAGTGTCAGAGTGAAACATTTTGAACGTTGCATAGAAACTGCATAGTGAAATGTAGATGGAAAAGAAAAGGAGCGAATAGCAAGAAGAAGGTAGGTCCAACCAGAGCAAGAAATCCAGATATCAAAAGTATACAGAGAATTTTCGCTGCTTGAATATTCTTTCCAGCTTAAACAAACAACTTGCCGATTGTCACCACCCGGTTGGCTCTTACGACAAACAATAACATCACGGGCGCACTCGATCGGCAAGCGGGTTTTGGCCGGTTTTGGCATCTGATACCAGTGCGTTATGGTTATTACTTGTATTTCGTTTGTCGCAGCACCACGTACAATAAACCAAGAAAAAAACAGTACCAGCGAAGACAGTAAGATGCATGATTGTGTCCTACACAGCAACCGTAAAAGTGCACAATACAAGTAATAATTCAAGAAATAAATGGACCCTGTTCTTGTTCTTTCTTTTTGTTTACGATTAAAAATCAGAAAATCATAAACTACGACGATTCCTGCCATTGCAAACTACGCAAAAAAAAAATTCATGCAGTGCTTTTATGTTTTCTCCAAAGAAATCTGTGACCTTTTTTGTGCAACTCGAACAAGAGAAGAAAGGTTTCAAGAATAAACAAGAGTCGTATCATGCTGGTTTAAGTGTCAAATAAGAGTGTCTGGTCCTTTTGAGCCACGTTTTTCCCACGGTCAATCTCCAAAATAATAATAATAATAATAATAATAATAATAATAATAATAATAATAATAATAATAATAATAATAATAATAATAATAATAATAATAATAATAATAACCTTAAACCAACCAATCGGAAGTCACATGTCCAATTTGCCGCTTTTTGTTTTTTTATTCTCTTCAGCAATTTTTTTATCTGGATAACCCTTGCACATTCAGACAGTTTTGATCGAGGAATTTAGCAAAAAACAAATGCGCGACGCACTGCAACTTGCAAAAAGGAAATAATTAAGGAGTACGTCAAAATTTGTGAAGGTTGAAAAAAACATGCAAAAGATTCCAAAAACGTATTTTCTCCTATTATTAATAATAAAACTGACATATCTACAATTATCGCCTGAATAATTGGTATGTAGAGAATAAAAATGGCGTCTTAAAATGCTCTTACATCAAAGACGCTTGAACAAAAAGGAAGTAAAGTTGTCAGACGCAGATGCCATTAATATTACTTCGTATTGCATTTTTTTAGAAAGGAAAATGCGTTCTTTTGTGATTAATGATTTCTAGGATAATTACTGGTTCATGTTCAAAAAAAGATGATTAGTTTTGACAAGGAGGGCTTAGTAAATCAACAAATGCCGTTTTTCACCTCACGAACGCGAGCGTGAAGTTCAAATGTTAATCAATAGTTTTGATTTCGTTCCCAACGACACGAGAAGCTTCACAGCTTCTACGAGCTGAGCGCGTATCATTCTGTGTATGTTAGCTGGAAGTCAATCAGGCCCTGCAAGGTGACAAAAAACTTACAACCTAACAGCATTATTTGATTATCAGCGATGATAAACATTGCATGGTAATGTTATCAGCTAACATGCACAAATCCAACCAAAATGCTCATTGCGCCAACGAAAAGTGCTCACATCAAATCAGCCACAGATCTAGTAATCTAACACGGGAAATATTACCTTTGCAATTGGGCGATAAAACTGATATCAACCCAGTCGATCTCTCTTTGCTCACTCCAGGCGTTAACCAGAAAATAACCCAGCCTTCTCCCGTACAAGAGTAGTTTTTGGATAAGGTCGTCTCTACTATCTTCGTGTGCTCGGTTTACAGCGCCAGAACACACAACCTCACTCGACGCGAACCAAGTGGAGACCCAACCTCGTCTCCAGCAGCAAGAATCACTTGAGGAATGCAAACTCGAGATTTCTTTGAGTATAGAGTTGCTGAAAACCTGGAGTTTGTAAAAACAATCCCCGAGAGAATCCCGCGGATACCAGGACGGCACTCTTCTTTTGAATATGAAAAACAACCCGTCTTTGTACACATGTCATAAACCACACGAGGTAAAAGAAATACAGGATCGAACCATGTGGTGTTTAGATGACGACACACACACAGAGAGGAATATCAAGGATCGGAAACTGCTCAATTTCTGTCAGCACAACATCGATATTTTTTCCCGACTCACGCTGTCAAAGTACTTCGCTTATATTTCACTAATGATTTTATAATAACAACGAACGCTTACATCTCGATACAACAAATACCTCTCTCTTGACCCGATATTTCAATAAAGATTTCCAAATCACAGCTGCAGACAATCTGAGCTATTGTTTGGCGCGCAGCATGAAAAACCTTTTGAAACAGCAGCAATTCGAATGACAACCCGAAACAAACCACGAGACATTGGCAACTAAAAAAGCAATTAAGCGCTTTTGTTGCGAATAACTGATCGCGCCAACCGCACATTTCCTCGCCATTAAACCCAAAGCTCAGAACGTCATTTTCCGATTGGCTCAAAATGCCTGGGGACAAAAACTGACATACCTTGTAATTCTCCGTTTTTCGACCGTAAAACTTGCACGCTGCCACATCTCTCGGTCATATTGTTGCTGCTATCTTTAGGCGCTTTTGCGTGATATTTTTTTCCATCTCCAGCACGGATCTAAGCACAACGTTTCGAAGTGGTTGTATGTGAAAACCCTGTCATTCCAAAATGGACATTTGACATGCTTCAATGATATCTCAGTCCCTAAAAGGTAACGTGACATTTATTAATAAATCCAAGGCGTTTTAATTTGTTTGTGTCTGTTTATGATGGGTTATGACAAAAGGGAGTGGATTTCAGAAATAAACTGCCTTTCAATATTCTGGGACGTTGAGCTGTTCCCTGACTGACCAAGAGCCACAGTAAATTTAATCACCTCTATCAAGTAGCACATTGTTTTCCTGTAACACCCCAAGTCCTTAACTTGCTCTTGACATATGCGGTATTCGAAAAAAGAGTTCATGAAACCACGTTTTTTTACGAATTCATGTTTTAACAGAAAAAACACAGTAATCTTGACAACACTGTTACGAAACAATCCTCTTGAAAAAACTACTAAGTCCTGTAAACCATCTCTAATTTTTTAATTTGGCGTGAAAGAAAACAAAAAATGCAGTCATTAATCACGCCTATTTAACGACGTAGTATAACGACTATTTTGACAATTTTCTGAAAATGTCCTAAGGGCTTTTCCATCTGTGACAGAAGCAAAGAAAGTAATGCTATTTACGGTGATATTTGTGGGTATTTAACTCCTGCTCTTAAAATGAGGACAGATGATAAGAGCCACAATCGATTAGTCAGTAATGCAATTTTCGCTTGTTAGCATTTTTTTTTTTCGGGATGTCAGTCGCATGTTGAAGTTCTTTCCTTTTGGCAAAATCGCGAAATTATCTAATGCCTGCTGGCCTTGCCAAATAATGTTTCGGGGAACCAAGCGCGGAAAAAATAAAGATCCAGGTAAAAGATCAGTTACGTAATGACTGATGAAAGCCATTTTAGCGAAGTCTCGCACGAATGTTGAATTGTTGATTAATCTTCTATAAATCCTGCATGGCAAGCGTAAGAGAATCTTGGGATCGGCGCGCTGTTACAGATGGCATGTTACAGATGGCATTCACTTCGAAGGTTTTCAAAACAAACACAATGAAATACTTCGTTTGCAAATATGGCCGAGGGACAAACCTACACGTAGTACACCCCGGATGCAACACTTAGCTTACCACAAAAGTGAACTCCTTCCCAATGCTTGCAGACAGAGGAAAGCCTAAACTTCAAATTTTTCTTATAGCCGTCCAGGAGACGCTAAATCTACGTACGTTTTCCGTTGTGATGACATTTAGTTCCTTTCAGAAGGCGTGCCGTAATTTTTGATATAAATTTTGCTGTTAGAATCGGCTTCAAAACGACGAAAAGAGACTTCAGTTAACTCCAAATTTAATTTCTACACAATTAATAGCATTCTTTTACCATGAGGAAAAGGTTTGTCCTTTGCACGCGAATCTCACCTTAAAATTTAAGTTATGCCTTTGCGGTATCTTATCTAATTCCGCAATAATTCGCTGAGAACTTCATTGTCTCAGTAGTCCGCATCGTCTCCGCGGTCGTTATGTATCATTCTCAAAAA
This sequence comes from Montipora capricornis, assembly GCF_036669925.1. Classification (NCBI taxonomy): domain Eukaryota; kingdom Metazoa; phylum Cnidaria; class Anthozoa; order Scleractinia; family Acroporidae; genus Montipora; species Montipora capricornis. The sequence goes on along the minus strand of NC_090892.1, from coordinate 54,043,278 downwards.
GTGTGGATACTGCTTAGTGACTATTTCATGTAGAGGCAATAATCGGCAAAATCAGTTCTCATTTTTGGCTTCTTTGAGAAAACTCCATGTCCTCGGAGCTTAAGAAATATGTTACATGCTTCCCATGAAATTTCCGTTACCTCACGGTCCATTTTTAACAAAACTGGTCGGCGCCTTTTACGCAATGTGAAAGTGGACATCCTAACGAAGAGATTTAGTCGTTTGCAATAGAGCTGCTGTCTTGATTGTTCTTATAGCAAGATCATCGCAATTTGACCGTGTCAAAAGTCTCCATGCACTGCAATCTATTTTAAAAGATCAAATCAACAGCAACCATAGTTATTTAGCAGTCTCTTTTATTTGTATTATTTCAATTAGCGATGGAAACCGCGTTCGCATGGTGAAAAGAGGATTTCCTGCTATATCTGTATTGAAATATTTAATCCCTAAACATCTTGGTATTTAAACTCAATGCAGCTAAAATATCCATTAAAATAGCATAATAATGAAGTAATTATGGAGAGTTGACAGATCAAAGAAAGACTTTCTTTTTCCTGTCAATTGTACCGGACGAACCATATACAAAATGGCAACCAATTACGAAAGAAAAAATGACAAGTTTAATAAAGGAACAGGAAAATTCCATTAGCGGTATAAAACCCAAATTCAGTTGAATAATCGCAAATCACGAGGATGATCTCACAAACCAATCAAGGAGATTGGTGAGAGAAAAGCAAAAACGATGTTTACTAGTGTTTCAGAGCTGACCGCCAGACTGATCATTTTTCACATCATCATCCTTTCGAATCTGTACGAATTAGTCTTCAGAATATGCCACTCTTAGGTCGGTGTATTGTTACCCTATCCTTTCTCAAAACATTGTAGAGACCAGCTGTTCCAAATGAAAATACAATGAATTTGTTTGATCAGGGGCACCCAACGAGAATATAGTTCAAAACCACTGTAACATAGCATTGTTAAACGTATTTTAGTATTTAAACGGTAGATATAGGCATAATTTTATCCCCTAAAAAGTTTTCATCTGTTCGGATTTCCTAGCTAAAATCTAGTGATCCAAAAATTATAGGGATCAAAATGCTTACCTTTTCGAAAAGTTTAGCCAGAAAAAAGGCTCCCGAAAATTCTAGGTGACCTTTTTAGGGTAAAAATCCGTTAAAAATAGGCAATTATACCATTTTTCAAATGTTCGAAAATCCTAGGAGAGGCAGGCAAGCAAGAAATTTTACAATAAATTTTCCGAAAATTCTAGATCTCAAATCGTCTTCCGAACAGATATTTTCCGAAAACTGACGTTGGGTGCCCCTGTTTGACTAACTTTTCAGTCATCTGCACCCTACCTTGTGATACAAATTTTTCACGATCCAGAAAAAAAGGTTGATAAAAAAAAACCAAGATACCGCAAAAGTTTGTTGCAAAGATAGTTGATCATCCCGAATGTTGGGTAGAAAGTTGCTGTAAGGATGAACTAAAAGGAAATTGTGTCGCTGATCGAAATCACAAGACACATCCCCTACCGAACCACCGACTCCTCGCCCTCTTTCTATCTTTGAGCTTCTCTCGTGATGTACCATATGCAGTGTCCACTTTGCGGAAATATACCGGTATATATATTTATTACAAACTATGTCATTGAAAAATGTAATTCTAGAGTTTTGACTGGCTTAGCCATCATGGTATATGCGCTACTATAACATGCTCTATAAATATCAGTAACTGCAGTAGGCATCAGTGTTTTTTTTTGTTTTTTTTTAACAAAATGAAGTAGTATTATTATCAATACGCCCGGCCCGGTGACGAACTGTCCTCTGTAAAACACGCGCCTTTTTGCCTGCCAAACGGGAAATGCCGGTGCTAAAAATGCATTGCCGCCCTGACTCTGATTGGCTGAAGAGATGTCAAACAAATTCACTCGGCCAATGAGATCCTGAGGATACCATTTCAATGCCAGAGTTGGCGCGAATTTGCGTGGATGACTTTTTTTTAACAACAACAATAAAACATGAAATGGTTGTGCACATGCATGATGAGGTCGCCACACCGGGTTGGTGTCATTTTCGTCACCAGAGCCTTGGATCGACCCAAGGCTCTGGGAAACTCTACCTAGAAGAACATGCGCCGTAGGGTTCTTGTAGCCAAAAAATGGCTATTTGAACCTTACAGCGCCTGCTCACTCCTCGTGTTAACATGTTCTTCACGAAAACCAATGAGAAGACAGTTTGTTTCAGGGTTCCCCAGAGCTCTTCTCTCCCTCAGTCATGAGAAGAGCTCTGGGGTCGAGATTGGGTTGGTGTTAGCTTTTATTTTTAAGCCTGCGTAGCTGGCGGTATTCTTGCCAGAGGCAACACAAGGTGAAGTAAGAGCAAGTTTACCTTATTTAGTTTCCCGCCTTAAAATAGGATTAGCCGATTTTTTCCGGCATTTCATCAGTTTCATATAAACCCTACAAATCGTTACGTTGAGTGAGCATTCGAATTATCTGTTTGGGTTGCCTGTGGCATCACTCCGTGCGGTGCTGGAGTCGGAGGAAGTAGGAGAAAGTACTGTGCCTTTTTGATATCACATCATGAATGTTTTACAATGTCAAATTTTCTCAGATAAAGAATATAATCTGGAGGGACGTAAAAGAAGCCTTGCTGTATTCGCAAAGGGTATCCGAAGTTCCGGAGTCGTGGTCTCTCAACCAAATGTGACTGGCTTGGCAGCGCATTACTGGTGGTATGGTGGTAGAATCTATTAGACGGGGCCCGTTCTTGTGGCAACGCGTCCTTATTATTTTGGAATGCCGCCGTGGTCATAAAGAGTGACACTTCAAATTGTACACTCTTTTTTTTATAAGAATATATTTTATAAGAATATCAAGGCTGAAATTTGCGAAGAATTAAGAATATTTTAAGAATAAAGCCAAGGTTGAGATTTTGAGAAGGATAGATATAATTTTGTGAGTTGAAACATCTTTAAATACAATACAATTTTATGTTTTTAACTTAGCCGTATAAAAGTATTCCTTTCTCTGAACGGCGAAACCAGACAACAAAACGAAAAAACCTGCACTAGCAATAGCAAAATTTTCAACGCTGATGACGGTTCGATGAACGGTACATGTAATACATATGTACAGTATTCAGCACAAAAGACATAAACTAAACCGCAAAAAAGTATTATGACAAATTCTTTCTTTTTTAAATAACAAAAGCTGGCGAAAACAGATCTACAATTGTAGATACCAAACACTTGTAATTGATACCCCAATAAATTCTAAAACGGAAATGTCATAAGCTATAATTTAAGAATAATACAATAATATTTTCAGCCTAAAACCGGCAGAAAAATAAGAATATTCAGCCTGGGCCAGAAAAACAACATTCTTATAAAAAAAAAAGAGTGTATCAAGACATCTATAGTGGGGAAAAGTATAAAATTCAGCGACAGCAAATTGACTTAAAATCGACAACGGACCACTGTTGAACCATACAAAAAAAGTAGACACAAAGTCTACACAAAGAGTAGTTTCCCGAGAATATCCTTTTCACTAAGGCGACCTTAAGTTAAAAGTTTAAGGCATTTTGCTGCTAAGTTTTAAAATATGTTAACAATTTATTCGGTTGTTGAAAGTGAACGGCAGCATCCGAAACTGTTCAATTCAATTGTCAAGTGATAAAATTTCGGCAAGTTTCAGCAAAAAACAGTGATAATATAGTTGAACCATCTTTCTGCGTGTCATAGGAAAGAAAAGCATTAATTATCTTACCTCTCTTCTGGCAATAATGCGGAATAACTGCGACAAAAAAATTGACTGACGACTTCAAACTGTTGACAGCTGAAATAGGTTGAAGGGGTCTGGGTCGAGCATATAGCAAATGGCGGCAGACGCCTGGTAAATTTAATGTTTTCCAGCAATTTTGCTGAATCAGGTATGGGTTATGAAAAATTAAAATTGAACTCTAAGTCGTTATGAACTCTAAGTCGTTTTCCAAGAGCCAGGCTTTCAAGGATAGAGAGAACAATGCAAGAGAGAAGATACGACAAGTTGTCAAGCAAGATCTTGTGGCAGATTTGTCGAGGTAAATTCCTGATTTGTTCGTACAGAATGTTTTTTTAGGGTGCGTTCGATTGACCCTATTCCAGAATAAGAATACACGGAGTGATGATTTGAAATGGTATGCCTGAAGCAACAAGGATAATGAAGATATATTTAAAATAGCATTTTAGCAGGTGTTTGACAATCTTAATGTGAATCTTTCTAAAAGCAAAGGATTTCTAACTTCTCTTCCATGTATTCCTATTCCGGAATACGGTCAATCGAACGCAACCTTAGTTTACTCGCATTGAATGTTTTGCGTCAAGCAAATTTAAAGCTTAACTCGCTCGTAAGGGGTTTGCCTGGTGTTAGACGGAGCTAACCTTTAAGTGTCGCATTGAGGAGGAAAGGGTTAAGCGAATACGTCTACCACTCCAATACTCAAAAACAATGTCCCCTTTAACCCTTTCCCTCCTAAGAATGACACTTACAGATTTTACTCTGTCTAACACCAGACGATTTTACTCGTCAATGGGGACCACTTCAAGGATGGATGGTATGAATTACAGAAAAATCTTTAAACCCAAAGGACCAGCTCAGTTGAGGTCCCATGTGTTATGAGTCAATAAATCAATGAGTCATGAGTCATGAGTCAATGAGACTCACAGTCAATATAGCAATAATTTATTGATTAAGCACAAGCCCTTGTTTCAGTGATTAGGCCTAAGCACTCTCTGAAATTTTAGCTTTCATTTTATGGTTTGGTTAACTGCACTTACTCATTGACTCATGACTCATTGACTCATAAATAGTGTCCACTCAGCTCAGTTCAATTTTTGGAAATGTGCCAGACAATGTTTTTAATTACTTTATGGATGATTTTGTTTATTTGTAGGTTTTGACAATACCTCAATATTTAAAAGGTATTGGAGAATGGGTCATACAGCATGTCTTTGTTTTATTTTCATTTAGGCTCTTTGGTGATACAACATTCAGTGATGTCTTTTTCATAGTAAAGAATGTAGAATTCCATGGTCACACCGTCATTCTGAGAGCCAGAGCACCAAACTTCTGTCATCGTTTTCTTCCAAGCTACACCTCAACACTGTCTGTTCAAACATGCATTCAAATCCATGGATTAGAAGCTTCTCAGTTTGAGACTTTCTTAAGGTACAGAATCAGAGACTTAAGTCAGTGGTGTGATCGCCCTGCTTTTAAAATTCCACAAAGAACCAGACCATTTTGACCTTAAACTACTCTATTTACGTTGCTACAAAGTCGTGCTTTTACTTGTTGCAAGTGGTTTCAGGTAGTACTGACAGCCAATGAAAAGCATCCACAATTTCACCCAGAGAATTTGGCTACTTTTTTCCCTAAATTGAGCAATACATCAATTCAGCTAACTCAAAGCTGTACCCAATTTAAATCCTTGGGGAATGAAATATTTTGTTCCATGTATTTCCACATCATTTAAATGTGAATGCTACATTATCATGCAAATGTAACACGCAAAGAACCTTAACCCCGAGATATTTAAATTGGAAACAACATTGAGTTAGCCGAATCGTTCTATTAGAGACAGATTCTTTCAAACCTAAGATCAAAGTGCATTTTGACAATGACAGCATGAAGCCTTGTTAGCTATTCATGAATTTTCCTTTTGGTTGCATTCTTCTAAAATGGCATGTCCCCTGCCCTGACATCCCTAGAATTCTGGGCCATTAGGTCCCTTATTGATACAGTTAGTTACTCTTCTCAAACCAGCTGCCAAGTTCAAATTAAATAATAATTCAATAATCTTTAATAGTTGTCCTGTTTGATTGAGACAGTAGCGATGCAACGCAATGAAATACTAATTCATAACAATTACATTTTATTTTTGACAGATCTGCATACATTGATGATGATTTCAAGGACTATGATGAATCCAGTTATCCATGGAGGAGACAATCAAAATCAAGAGATGCTCACCATAATAATTTTGTAGATGATTTTTGCACTCCTGAATTGAACAATATGAATTCATCAGATCATAAAAGTGATCTACATAGCAATGTGGAACAATTATCTATTCTGAGTTTTAATGAGCAACTCGACAAAACCTGTACGCAGTCAGAATGCTCCTCAGATTTGTCCAACCTTGAGGAAACCACTATCGGCATTCCTCAAAATCATGACCAGGTTGAAGATATTAACAAACTATCTAGACATGATTCTTGTGAGTGTGTACCTGATATGAGATTTGACAATACAGAAAACAGAAAGTCTCCTTCCTTGAATGATGCACTTTTATTAAGTGATACTTCAGTTATGAACACTCTTTCACTAGAGGAAGACACAGATCAATTTGATTATGGCACCTTGGTTGATAGCCTTGATAAAATGACTATTGACGAAAGGCATCCTAAATATGTCTCTAAAGCAACTCAGACAATGAGTGACATGGACACAAATGGTATTCTGGCTAATGGTGTTACTTTCGATGGAGACAAGAAGGCAGATGAGGAGCTGATTTTAAAATCTGAAAATGGAACAGGCATAAATGGTCTTCCTCAGGCTGCCATCCCTGCGAAGGAAGGAAAAGTCAGTGAAATTTCGCAGAGTGACTTGGAAGTGAGTGTTAAACTTATCCTTTTACAGTAATTACTTTGGAGTGGATTCTTATTGATTCGAAATACTTCTCCATGATTCTGTTGGCTGCTGTAATTCTATCGATCCAACAAATTGCATCAATCCCCCAATACAGCCAAGTTATTGGACCAATGGAGTCATGTTACACCCACATTGTTGTTTAAGTTGTGAACCTTTTAATCTGAAACAGCTTAGAATGTAAGAAGGCTTGTACTTTGTATATTATTTTAGAGCTTTGAAAATATTTTGGGATGAATAATGAAATAACTACCGGTATATTGAATTGAGCTTACCGGTAATTTTAAGATGTGGAGAAATAAGCAGACCTTATCCCATTGACTCCCAGGGGTTCCCCATTGACAAGTAAAATCGTTTGGCGTTAGACAGTCTGAGAGTAAAATACTAAGTATGGCTGGTTCAGGCTGGCTTGGGGGACAAAGTTTTTCAGCGAGTGATTAAGCCATTGACTCTGCGGGGTTGCCTATTGATGGGTAAAATCGTCTGGCATTAGACAGCAAAAAAACCTTCAAAGTCTTCTGAATTCTTTATTTCACACTCAGCCCATGCCTCATAAAGAAATAGATACATACCTTTAACCTTTAATTGGCCTTTTCAGGGCCTGCAATGAAAAAATGACGTAAATAAATTTTAAAAATTAAATTACAACAATCTACAAATGCCAACTGGTGGAAGCTAGCTGACAAGCTGGCTGAATTCAAGCATAGCCTAGTAGTTAAACCTGTTCAATACAATGAACCTGTACATACATCATCCTGAGCATCTGTACACTCCATGCCTCTGACATAACTTGTGCAGGTAATTGAGATGATTTTGATAAGTGTCACAAAGTGTCCCCTTACCGGTACTCCTCTCCCCAACCTCAACATTACTCACTAACATCACAAAGCTAACTGTTCCCCAAACTCCGGTCGTCAATTAAAGATAGACAGCTGCATTTACCCTCGCCAAAAAATAATGCTAACCTATAACCCTTTCTTGCCCAAGGGGTCCCCCATAGACGAGTAAAATCTATAAGTGTCACTTGAGGGCAAAGGGTCTAATTTTTTTAGTATCACCCTAATAGTCGGACAGAAAAGGCAATAATAAAGTTAGCAAATGCAAGTTGAAGAAATATTTATTTGGGAATAAAACGAAAGAGTCACACTTTTCGCTACTCGCCGACTATTACTAGTAGCCAATCAAAATGCAGGATTTGCATTAGTCCACTAGTTGGGTGATACTAAAGATAGATAGCAAGTGCTCACTCTTAAAGTGACACTTCTTGCTGCATATCATTATTAGCCTGGTATCAAATTATGTATATGTCTGGACACACGTGACATAATATCATTGTCATTTCATGAAATGGGTTTTGTTTTCATTCTCAGCACTGTAGTTGTAAGCTTGGACAGGATTTGCTTCACCTTTTGCTCAGTGGCATAGGATCAGATATAACATTGTTGGTGAATGGTGTAACCGTGAAGGCACATAAGTATGTCACCTAGTGTGCATAAAATGTTTACATTCTTAAGTCCACAAATGCCTAAGTTTTTTTACTGTAGTGGGGGCAAAATCACTTCTTATTTAAATTTGGAGATGGTATCATTGGAGGCCACATGTGTGCCTTTTAATCCACTTCAGCGCTCCAATAAGGATATTAAAAACTGTGCATATATAAATATGAGAGCAGGAGTTGTGCAGTAGTAAGAGAACATGCCTTCCACTCATGTCCTTAGTTTGAGTCTTGGACCCAGTGTGGTTTTTTAATACAGTAACAGTATCTGTACTTAATCTCCAGGTAGTCTGGTTTTCCCCTCTAACCAAAAACTGACATTTGAGTTTGGTCAACTATAATTTGGTTTGATTTTATTTGCAGTAATCGTAAGTAGTAGAGCATTAATTTAGTGCACAAATATGCACAGTTGAGACTATGAAGGGAATGGAAAATGTGCTGGAAAACTTTAGCTCCAAAGGCTGCTGTTTGTTTAGCATTTAAATAAGATACCTTGATTAACAGTAAGTCTTGTACTGTAACTTGCAGAGCCATCTTATGTGCACGTTCAAATTACTTCTCTGCGATGTTACTTGGAGACTGGGTCGAAGGAAAAAGTAACGTTATATCTTTGGTTGGGTAAGTTAGGCATCCTTATCAAAACAGTTTGAGTCCAATAATACTACAAGTACTAGTACCACAAATCAATCAGTTTAGCATTTAATATTATTATTGAGATGAAGTTAATCCTGGTTTGTGCTTGTGCAATGACAAAAGCACCAAAGCAACCTTCTCTTCCAGTGGGGGGAGGGGGTAGCTGTCCTTGGGGCGGGGGGGGGGGGGGGAGGCTGCCCAGCACTGGGGTGTTAAATAATAACTAAATGAATAACTAAATATGTAAGTGATTTGTAGTAAACCTCTGCTGTAGGTCTGTTTCCTAATTCATGTACTTTTTATTAAAGAATAAATTACAGTGGGTTGATGACTGTTTTGAAGTACATCTATGGAGGAATTGCCCATGTTGAAAATGATTTGGCCATCATATGGTGAGTTTGATTGGACTTTGATATGCCAGTACCTCGTACTAGCAGAGTTTGAGACCTGTGCTAATAAATGATAAGTCCTTATTTAACAAGGGTGAACACTGATTACTAGTAACCCATTAGTTTACATATAGTGTCCTACGAAGGAATGAAACAAAGCAATGCAAATGAACACAACAGAGTTAAGAATTCCCACTGGTGGGAGGCAAACCAGTTGGCTATTTACAAACACCCAGCGGAGGAGTTGAGCCCAGGAACACTCGGAACAACACCAGCTGACTCAGCCATGAATTGAACTAGAAAACCAAGGATCCATAAACTGGGTCAGTGCTGCCCCAGTGGACAAGGTTACCGGTAGTAATATATAGATTTGGCCAAGCCTAAAAGCGGAACTCCTACATTATTTACTCTTACAATAAGTTAACCTGGCTTGAGCCTGTAATCCAATCGAAACCCAGTACCTGGTCAGCGGTCGTCTTAAAGAAAAACTGTCCTTGATGAGCTCTAAACTTGAGCCCACGTCATGGTCACGTGACACTGGTCACATTGGAGGGGTGGACATAGGTACGGTCGTACGGTCGCTTGGTGACCAAAACCAAGTTTTCTCGCACAGATGGGTTACCATATTTTCTTACCCATGGTGTTCCACGCGCGCGTGCCTTCGGCACGGGGAGCTCCGCTAATATATATTTCTAGATCTGTGAAAAAAGCAGCAAAAACAAACTTGTAGATGTAGCGGCCTCTACAGTTTAGTACACCCTCTGAATTGAACAATCGTAGCACAAATATTTTTGAGATATTTTGTAGATCCGCAATGCGTACATGTGTGGTATACGGAATTTAGCTGCTTCAATGGAAAGCTGACAAAGGGCACTTTCCATTCAACAAAAACCACTGGTACAAATTTTCAGAATTTTTGCTCGTACATGTACTTTAAGGAAGGGCGTGAGACATTCAGGAAAATATTATGATGTAACCTACACTAAACCCGTGGCTTAACATTGATAGGTGCATAAATAAGCATAAATAAGAAGCCTGGATAACCTAGAATGGATCGGTTCCTGTTCTTATAAATATTTGAAAAATGGCAAAATACCACCATCTGTAGTTAAAATGGAATGCTGTTTCCGGTAAAACCAGAATTTTTCGATTTGAGTGAGTTAGCGTACAGGCTTTTTGGCACCAAGGTTGGCCTTTCATAAGATTCTTCAAGCCCCAAGAAGAAACCAATTGAAGATACAAGGAAATGTTGTAAATGTTCCAGCAGATGACAAGCCGATTGTAGGAAAGCCCCCGTGTAAATTCTAAGCAACCAAGATGAACGTATAACTAGATCAAAACGATCTTCGACAACGTACATGTGTATTACAAGCATAAATAGAAAATGGCCGCTTTGTGAATCTTATATAACTTAGCAGAGCATAGATTGAAACCTATCCTCGACCCCGTTCCCTGGGACCTAAGCTCCCAGTAAACCACGTGACAAGCGCGTTGTTCACCGTGGCAAATCCCACCCGCTCTCCATAACTTGGATCATGACATAGAGTGGTTTACACTTCATGTAAGCCACACAATAAACCTTTTACTTTGTGATTTTAGTGACACAATGCCTCTTGTAGACATGTATGGTTTGGAAGGACTGAAAGAAGTGATCATCTGTTCTTTAAAAATTGAAAAATGTCATTTATTTCATAAGGTAAGTTGTATGTAAAGACAAGAATTTGGGTAGGCACATCTTATGTTGTATTTCATAGTAGAAGAAGATCAAAGTACATTGCCTTACAGCTACTTATTCTTGTGTTGTGACTAAGACCCTTCTGACTTCATGATGTCCTCTTCAAAGCAGTACAACTAGGGACAAAGATACACTAAGTCAAGAAGGACTACAATTGATTTATATCTACATAGCTTCAAGTTTTGCACAAGCA
>NC_090892.1:53992145-54027145 GCF_036669925.1 Montipora capricornis | reverse complement strand
ACAACCCAGAAAGATATAAAAGAAGGTAAAATTCTCTGCTTTTCTTTACTTACCTACGATGTAAATTGTACTTTTCGTTTTCAAGTACGCATTCTACCGCGGGATATTCTTCTTTTAAGCAAGGCTTCTGATTACTGAACTCTTTGGCTCAACGCGACGGTCAGAAAACACGACAAAAAAGGTCTCGATGAACAGAGAGAACTTGGTACACGTTTTGCGATTTTGTGTGAGTTTTGTGCATCGGACAATCCCTTGGACCCATTTCACCCTAAAAATTGTGGCTGGCTTTACCCATAGTTTTGTCCATTTTACCGTATAAGTTTCTGTTAGTTTTGCACGTGGTGATTTTTAAAACTTCTCCGCGGGTTTTTTTTTCCAGGTGCCGTTTTCAGTAGTCTTGGTGATTTAGAGGATTTCCGTGTAGCAATGAAAGGGAGAAATGCACCGAAGCCGGCCGCGGTAAGCTTTCTTGCCCCATTAGGGATTTTAAGCACCGACTATGGTTTACGGCAACGGTGACGCCACAAAAATATGAGGAAATATGATCGTGCTGCACTTATTTTAGTTCATTTTTTCCGCGTACTCTGCAAAAGAGTAGCGGTGAAAAAAACAGCATTGCAGGGTTTTGTCGACAAAGGAGAATGGGAGAACACAGCAGTGAATCGTTAAATCTCTACCTCTACTTCGAGACCGCTTGTACCAATTAAGCAAAAGAGGACGTTTTCCGTGTTTCCATATCCTCATCTAAACACGAGGGGAAGTTGGGAGAATTCGAGACATGCAGTTATCCGAACCCGAGACGCAGTCGAGGGTTTGCATAACTGTCGAGAATTCTCCCAACTCCCCCGAGTGTTTATAGTTGAGGCTATGGAAACACGGAAAAAAGTCCTCTATTGCTTTTATAAAATATTTCTCAAAGATAATTCGACAAATGAAGGAAACGGCTGGTTGTTTTACTTCTTGATTGAAATACATTTTGTTGATACACGCAGCCAATCAAAACGTGCGTCTGACGACATATAACCAATCAAAATTTGTGTAATGTCACAGCCATGTTTCCATAATACATCTAAACACAGCTATTGACCAATGAGAGTGCGCCTACTATCGCAATTATTTAACAATCCAGTTATAGTATAGGATTAGGGTTGTTACTATAGATACGGACATGGATACGTCGTTGAGAGACCGATTATTGTGCACGCGCATACCTAACAAGTTAAAAGAGGTTGACAAACGGTTTTAAGGACGGTGCGTACTATTATTATTGCGCATGCGTTCTGTGCATCTCGAGATACTCGGGTTTCCTATCAGTGATGCTTACTAACACCGGGATATTTTTGCGCGGTTCAAAACTATCCGGAGAAAGTATATCTTAGTTATTAATATTGGTATCCAAAAAGAAAATTGGGGGTTACCATGCATTTGTGAGAGAGAATTAAGCTTCAATTTGAGAAAGAACGCCATACATTGCTTTGTATTTTAAAGCTGTTTACAAATATTATGCATGAATTATCTTTGGAAAATGCGTGGTTACCCCCAAATTTCTTTAATTTCAACAACACTTGTTAAGCTCTACATTTCCTGCAAAATCATAAACCAGGGCAAAAATATCTTTGAATTAGTAGGCACCGTCCATTCAGCATTCGCGATAACAAAATAAATATGGAATGGCTGTTGAAGCAAAGTTCAAACTTGTTTCAACACGGTTGAAGGGAGGGTAGGGGGAAGCGGTTTCGACATTGCCCGGGCCTTTACTCCTGACCTCTGGTTGGGTTGGTATGTTTTACGGCTTGACAGTGAAAAACCGAAACATTATGAAATTATTTTACAATTTCAATTCCAAACCGCCCGTTTTCCTATGACCATTTTGCGCTATCACTTTTAACTTTAGCCATCAGCATCTCTACATTATATTAGTTGGTTCTGTTTCTGGTTTGTTGACAGTCCCTAAGCAGACCGACCCCCACGAAACGACCCGGACTCGATTCCCGTACTAGGGGCACTGGGAGGGGAAATCCTACAGCTGAACGACAAGCAAACAAACGCTCCAATGCAGAGAGGCCGTCATTGACTGGAGGCTTGCCAACGAGAACAGTGGACGCCATGAAGATTAAGCGCTCCGCGAGACAGCCTTCGTCTGCTCAGAGTAGTAATGGATCATCATCTGTAAGGAATTCGTCATTATCTTCCAACGACGCGTCTCACAAAAGACCCGTGTCTTTTCTATCTTCAGCTGCTTCTGGAACTTCAAAATTATCCTCTCAGTTATCCGCGATGAAGAAGAACTCAGATAAAACATCCTCTTATACGGTAGGTCGTGGGAAAACACTGCCCCTAAAAAGCTCCTCAGATGATTCGAAGACTCGGCAGTCTTCACCCGCATCGGCGACATCAAGCACTAAAAAGAGAAATTCCTGTACTGAAGGAAACTCGAAAGAAAAGCTTTCCCGTCGTGGAAGCTCTGGCCCTAAGAAGAGCCAAGAAGTCTCAAGGCCTTCTATGCCTCGTAGCAACACCGAAAGTACCTTGTCAAAGAATTTAAAAGGAAAAACTCTTTCTCCGGCTGTAAGGTTTTCCTTCGAAGCTAAAGAAAGCCAAGAGGATCCCAAACCTTTTTTGTCGCGTAGTAAGACCGAGAATACTTTGTCAAGGAATAGGAAAGAGAAGTCTCAATCTTCTGTGACAAACCCTGCTTGGTCTACACAGAGGCAAGCGGATTCGAGGCCTTCTCTACCGCGAAGTAAGACCGACAGTGAGTTGTCAAAGGCTTTGAAAGAAAGAACCCTTAATGTCGAGGGTCCAAGCTCGCAAACTGAAAAGGCGCCAAATGGCCGTCAGCAGCGTGCAAGAGAAACCATTAAGGCTTCGTCTGCTTGCAATTCAAACGAACCAATGGCTTCAGCTGTAGTCAAAGACTCAAGCCGGAGAAAAGTACTCTTTAGGGATGTTGCTGGTACTTTGTGTTCATCAACTCAGACAAGCAAAGACGACGGAAATGATTTGACTTCCAATGTCGACAGGAATGGTCACAGCTGAAGTATAAAGGCATGCCTTAGTGCTTCCCTAAAAAGGCATTTTTGGGATCGAAGGCGTCATGACACGACTCCCAAAATAATCTTGATGATCCGATAGTGAATAAAACTAGGTTTGTACTTCAATTTTCAATGCGTCAGAATAGCAATAAATAAAGTTTTTTTTCCACGTTTCAAATATGTGCTTTTTGATTCATGAAAAAATAAATTTCCAATTGTCGATATTAGGCTGATTTAGCAACATAACTGGAACATCGGTTGGCGACAGCGCGCGCAAAAAATGTCCATCTGTATTTGTTAGGTGGGATTAGAGTAGAATCCAGACTATTCCGCGCGTTCTCTCGTCGTCAACTGAGGTTCCCGTACCTAATATACCTCAAACCGAATGGCGTGAAGGAAGAATCTTTAAGGCGAGGTATGAAATTTGTTTCCCCTCACCTAGCCGGCTGCTGATACCTTACATCTGTTGTCGCCTAAGTCTTTGGGTCTTTGTTTCACTGGGGACTCTTCAGTAACGGGTAAACTTTTAGTTTCTTTCAAAACAAACCTTTATATTCAAACTGAAAGAGCAATCACTCTGTTCAATCGTAAACGGGCAAAATACGGCGCGAGGTTTTTTAATGCAGTTTTGATTGAAGAAAATTGACGTTTCTGTGCCAATTAAGTTGTCTTACGTTTGAGGTTCGCTTGAGGAGAATTTATTTATTTATTTATTTATTTATTTCAAGCTTCACCCAAAGGTGGATGAAGTGAAAGCAATAAATGGTTTCAATATTTGACCTAAACAGGAGCCCATCTGGAGCGTGCAACTTCCATACAGCGTCTGTGAAACGGCGTTTTCACAAGTAGGTTTATTTTTAGACTTAGCCCTTACCGCGAATTAGGTAAAAAAACAAAGGCAGTTGCGGTTCGGTGACCCTATAACGTCAGCTTAATTTCTTGTAATTGGTCATCGGGCTCCTGTGGAAGTCTCATTCGCGGGAAATTCAATCTAAAATAAATCGGTCTGTGAAAACGCCGTTACACGAACACAGTAGAGTTGTAGGCTCAGGGTCATGGGTTCCTGACCTAAACTGATTTCTTCTGTTTTAGGTAAATGTAGGAAGCAACACAAAAAACAGTTGGCTGTGGGTCGGCCAATTAAACGGTTTGACCGTTAGGGGACCAAAATTTTAAATAGTAATAGTGAGCTTCATCTTGAAAGTGAAGAAAGTACTTTAGGGGTGGGTTATCCAATCAGTTATATTTGTAATCGAAAGGTAACAAATTCGGCGCCTTTCACGAGCACACTTTTTTTACATCAGCGTACCCGAGTTTAATTTGTGCGAGTGAAGAACGGCCGCGGGTGGGTGGCGAACCTATGCCAGACCAATAATGAGGGTCATAACATAGCTGAGGAGACAGTGCTGCGTTTGTAATTTTATCTGAAAATGGTTAGCCTTTCAAGTTTTCTCTGATACGGTCTTTAAACCGTAGATCCCATCTCAACCCTGGCTCATAGATTCGTGAACAGTAGGGCGCAGAGTTTGTAGTGTCTTATTCTTTGAAGGAAATCGTGGGTGGCTTGAAGTGATGTCTTTAAAGCCTTATGGTTTATTAGGCCACGTAGGCAGCAATGGCCATAAGTCAGGAAGGGGGGGGGGGGGGGGGTTCGAGTACTGGAACGTTAGGACTAAGCCAGAATGAGAAGAATATCAAGTGGGCGGGGCTGGGTATTTCAGGATTAAAAAAGATCTGTCAAGTCTCACTGTCGGCTGGGGATTACTGTGGAAGGGGTAAAGCTTGGGGTACTACGAATTCTGGGAACGTTTAGAGAAACTAAAGAATCAATGAGCACGTATTTATTTCAAGATTTGTCTTTCTTTTAATAAGCTATTCTGGAGCGAATTAAAAGCGAAGTATCCAATGTATAATCCAGATAAATTAATCATGGATTACTGTCCGGTTCTAACTCAATTTTTTCGAAAGAGGTATAAAATGCAGTCTTTCAGTCTACAAACGAACAAGTATGGTATCGAGAACAAACACAGAAAATAAGACTTCAATTTAGAAGCATTCTCAACGCCAAGTACACGGCCAGGCCCGTCAGCAGACAATACACATGTGTCCGCGATTGCCCCGGTTCTTGGGTTTCTGTTCGTTCGTAGACTGGAAGGATAAAAAACAGCATCGTACACCAGTTGTAGGTCGAGGAAGAGACGGCAACCGCTGCCAGACACGAGTGGTGATGTCGTAACACTCGACGGAGTTTAAACTGATCCCGTCCCAACCCCCGACGAGGTATATCTTGTTGTTGAATACGCATGCGCCGGCGTTGGATCGCGGGGTGTTCATAGGAGGGACCTGGGTCCACTCTAGTGTGTTGAAGTTGTAGCATTCGACGGATCGCAAAGTGTCGTTGCCGTCGTAGCCACCCAGTACGTACATCTCGTCCTCTGCAACAACTGCGCTCGGAAATGAACGCCTATCACGCATGGGCTGGACTTCGGTTGAGCTCCAGGTGTCCCTAATAATCGAAAATAGAGTGAACAAAGAGACCAATGATTGCAATTTCACCCCAGGTGGTTGCGACGTGACAACTGATTTTCCATACGTTGTATTGCAACGTTTGCAATATCAGCCCGGCAATGAAAAACTTCTTTCGACCTCGTGTGAACATAGAGGGATAGACAGGTTGAAGGAAATGCTGCCCAATTGTGACACCGTTCCAATCTCGACCCCAGAGCTCTTCTCTTTTGCGCATGAATGAGGGAGAGAAGAGCTCTGCTGAAACCTGAAACAAGGTGTCTTCTCATTGGTTTTCATGAAGAACAATGAAAAGCGAGGAGTGAGTAGGCGCCGTAACGTTCAAATAGCCATTTTTTTGGCTATAAAAACCCTACGGCTCATGTTCACCTACATAGAGCTTCCCAGACCCTCGGGTCATGCGCAGACATAAGATCCGAGGCTCTGGTGACGAGAACGACACCGATCGACCAGGTTGACTCGCAACGGGAGAGCATTTGCTTTGTCGAAACGACAACTGCCCATTGTAACAGCGCCTTAACGTCCTCAACTTGCTATGATCATGATTTTCATTTTGTCTGTGAGCGAACGCTCTAAAGCAAGGGCCGGTGTTTTGATAGAGCGTGCTTTAACACGCACTGTTTTTTACAGGTGAATAAAAACTCTTGTTCAAAATTAAGACTTCTCTTCTACTCACTTTGAAAAACTTGGAGACTGAAAACAACTCGGGTGACTTATGTCAATTTTTCAAACGCAATTGTTTTTCTTTTTGCTGTTCGATACAACAGAATGCATAGTCTTCCGTAATGCTTTGCGATCACACTGATTATGGGTTCGCCTCCACAAACGACAACACTGTTCAAGCCCCTTTTGCGTTCTCACCAACAAGAAAGTAGTGTTGCTGGGGATAAGATTGCATGTGTGGGATCTTTCCATGTAATGTGTTGGTGCGCAAAATGCAAGCAATCGTTTCTGAGATATCTCTTGATGCATATGTTACCTTGTAGTGTCGTAAACCTCCACTGTGTTCAGAATGCTCGATCCATCATGACCACCGATCACGTAAATGAATTTTCCGTGAACCACAGCGCAGATGCACCTTCTCCTGGTCGGCATCTGAGCCTTGGCGCGCCATCTTAAACAGAGCCAAGAAGAAATTGATCAGTTAGATGCATTGCCTCTGTTGCATGCTTACGTTGTCGTCAAAACCTCAAATTTGGTAATTTCACGTCGTCGTTATGCAGAGGACCCTAACCCTATAAGGACATAAGCGTGCTGCACGTGCAGCACGGTTTTTAGCAAGTACGTTTTCGGTCCTCTGCAAAACGACGACGTGAAATCACCAAATTTGAGGTTTTGACGACAACGTAAGCATGCAAGAGAGAATCTTTCATTCTCTCTTTTCACTCTGAAACCGCTCGTACCAATTAATTTTTAGGATCATTTGTCCAAATTGTAGGACATGAACGAAATGGAATAATCGCGAAAGACTTATGATAGAGCCAAGTTATATTATGAGGTGACATTTTCGTCGACCGTCGCCGTCGTAGATCTTAAGGTCCCTACTATTTTACCCTATGAGTGACGGAAAAATTAAATTGTGTCTCTCAGTGAGGAGCGAATTTCGTGATTGTTTACTCATATCGCCATCTCTGTTATCCCTATAATACCGCATTAGTCGTCGTATATGGTTACATTAACGGAGACCTAAGATATGACTGTCATGACTATAGCCCATCAGTCTAAATATCTTTACCAAACACCCAAACACAAAATGAAAGCATTTTGATCGATTGATTCTTGGGTTTGAGGGAATTGTACCCGCTGCCAAAAAAGCAACACTGGATGGAGCAGCCCATTGTTGAGCTGACTCCCAGCCTATTCCAGCTGGCTGTCGTGCTGTGCTCCGAGGTCATACATGGGTCGTATTCAGGGGCCGAGCTCCTAACCGGTAGCACAGCTCTTTCGGTTATTATTATTATTATTATTATTATTATTATTATTATTATTATTATTATTATTATTATTATTATTATTATTATTATTATTATTATTATTATTATTATTATTATAACAAGGGAACACAAGCAAATTTTTAAAGGGAACAAGGAACCCCCTGAGAGGGCCTTCCTTTCTTCAAAAATTTGATTTTATCAACGGAGTTGATAATGTAAATTGGCCACCGTACAGAGATTCTAAAAGCTGACGTTTCGAGCGTTAGCCCCTCGTCAGATTCGCTCTGACGAAGGGCTAACGCTCGAAGCGTCAGCTTTTAGAATCTCTGTACGGTGGCCAATTTACATTATCAACTCCGTTGATAAAACCAAATTTTTGTATAGTACTTCCCCACCGACGCAGCACCACAGTTTCTTTAGAAACTACCCCCTTCTTCCTTTCTTCACTCTGCTAAGATTGAAGCTCGTGGCGCCATCTTGTTGGGATCACTTTCGCCCAAAAGCTTCGTGAGTACAGTGAAGTAATAAGTAAAAACGAAACCTTCTGTTACGTTCTGCGGAAAGACTTGCAGAAAGTGGTCTTCACGACATTGCCAAATTGCTTTCCTCTCACTTTGAACTTTCATGAACGCTAGGGTTGCAAGGTGGCAGCAACAAGATGGCCACCGCGCATTTTGTTCTGCTTCAATTCAAACAATAGATACTTGATCTCCCGGGAGACTCGCATATGAAAGGGGCGGGGATGCTCATCGTCTCGCGTAGGAGTGTAAATTTCGGATCTTGGTCTTCCTTAGGGTGTTCTGGGCAAAACGCCATCATGTAGGTCATATGTAGCCGTTAGGCCAAGCCCAGATTGGCCTTCTTTAGTGGTTTAATTCAAAATGTCCGACGAGCATCCCCGCCCCTTCATATGCGAAGTTTTTCCCGCCCCCTGGCTTGATCCAGCTTTTTTGGATTAGTGTTTGTACGAAACAAAATTGCCTGCGATAAAGTCGTCTATGGTTGCTTCAGTTTGGAGTTTCATCTCTATGTGGAATGCAGTGTATATTTGTGCCGACCTGAAAGTGTGATTCAGTATTTTACAGCAGGAGGTTTACCTTGCAGCCTGGAATCCATAAGCTTCCATGGTATTGAGTGTAATTTGGCCGTCATAGCCACCAACCACATAAATATGACCATCCACCTCCACGGATCCATGCTTGCTTCTTCGGGTCAACATGTTTGGCATATTATGCCACTCCTTCTGGCGGACGTCATAACGCTGAGCTAGGAGCAGAAGAAATGTACATAGCGCTATTCAGTATTTGCAGGTGCCCATCTGGAGAGTGCAACTTCCATACAGCGTCTGTGAAACGGCGTTTTCACAAGTAGGTTTATTTTTAGACTAGCCCTTCCCGCGAATTAGGTCAAAAAACAAAGGCAGTTCCGGTTCGGTGACCCTATGACGTCAGCTTAATTTCTTGTAATTGGTCATCGGGCTCCTGTGGGAGTCTCATTAGCGCGAAATTCAATCTAAAAATAACCTCTTGTGAAAACGCCGTTGCACGAAAATAGGTAAGTTGCACGCTCCGGGTGATGGGCTCCTGGTGTTTGTGTCTACTTAAACAACAGTTTCCCTCCCCCATCTCCTGCTTCTTCCCTCAACCACAGCCACACAAAGACTTCTTGACGCTTATCAAAATCGTCGTGCATATAATTACGCGCATTCTGGACATATTATCTGTATCTGACAGACTCCAAGAATGAGTCATCTTTATGCTGTAAAACATAAAAATCTAGCTGTGGGCCCCTCCCCTCCGTTTGTCAGCACTCCGATAGAAACGCAATATCCAAGATTGAGGATTTAATATAGATACAAGTATATGTTACCTATGTCTAAAGTTTCTGAGTTGACATTACAATAACCACCGGTGACGTAAAGCTGGCCTCCAAAACTGG
The DNA here is from genome assembly GCF_036669925.1 of Montipora capricornis. Classification (NCBI taxonomy): domain Eukaryota; kingdom Metazoa; phylum Cnidaria; class Anthozoa; order Scleractinia; family Acroporidae; genus Montipora; species Montipora capricornis. Next base: position 54,017,712 of record NC_090892.1, on the reverse strand, counting down.
TGATGCTATGATATCCACGATCCTTTGTAAACCTCGGCAGATCGGACCAAAGCTGGGTCACCACATTGAAACCAAAAACTGAAAGAGAAGTACTATTGGGTCAAACAGTTTTCAGCAAACGCACTAAATGTAAACGAGAACTTGATGACAATGCAATAAGGAAAAAGTGAAAAAATGTCATTTGGGAGTAAAACAAATAATCAACAATGAACTGTAGACGATCGGAACGGTGAAAACTGAAAGTACAAAAGAAATGAACCAATCAGAATGTAGGAAATACACGGTATCCACATCAAGCGCGGGAAAGGGCGCATGAGCATGATTGGTTTGTCCAATCGTGGCACTCCTCGCTACCCACTATCCAATAACGTTAGCGCCCTTAAACGCATGGGGACTACTTTGAGGATGTCGTTAAAACGTTTCCAGCCCTTCCCCCCCTTCCCGTTTTCTTGCACCCGTTCCGATTCCTGGGAATTTGGGTTTTTATAAGACTTTGCAGGCACGCTACTGAAATCAGGTACGTACTGTAAACCGATCCATGACAAAGAGGAATAAGAACATACGAAAAATTGCAATTTTGCGTAGCATTGGCACATTAAGCTCATAATGGATTACGGGCATCTCATTGTATGAGAATTCGGCGCAATATTTTAATGTAATTGTTTACAAACAATTGAATGTACCAGAAGGAAGAAGTACGTAAATGTCCGAAAATTTGTTATATTTGTAAGTGTGATAACCGTTGCATTAGATGAGAATTGGATTGTGCCAAATGTTGCCGAGTCCTTTAAGATGCATAAAAATTCAAAACGACCGCAAGCACTATAACAAAACTCTTAATTATTATCAGTGATACGTATACTATAATGAAAACTACTTTAAGAGACACCTCATACTGAACGAGTTAGAGGGTCGTACGTAAGTTGCGGCCCGCATTCTTTCCATTTAGAATTTAAGTCCCATGTGCATAGCATGTTTGCAATAACTTAACTGGGAGAAATCTGGAACTGTAACTTACAATATGGTCCAACAGAAGGGAGATTAGTGACACATTTGTTATATCTCTAGGCCTATTAATCAACTTTCAAATTTAGAGGTCCGTATTTTACAATATGGCCGCCGCTAAAATAGCCAATCGCAACGCGCGTACCATTTAAGACCGAACGTACCCTCCCTAGCCAGTGTAAGGTTTGATCACAAAGTGGCATGTGAATGTACAATTTGAGTCTTACCCGTGCTTTGATTATGAAAGTCTCCGTTCCCTCCCATAGCGATGAGAATCTCGTGAAAGCGTTCATAGTTGCGTGGCGTCGTTCTTGCGTTGTCAAGAAGCTGACGACGATCCGGCAACAAGTGATAATGCTGTGCCTCTTGAAGCAGCTCCTTACACCTTGGTGAAGAAATAATCAGTGCTTCGTGTTCCACCACATCAACGAGATAATACGGAGATACAAGGGGCAAACGAATGTACTCCATCAATTCTTCAAAGAACTCGCGTCTGTTTTCAAGATCGTAGTTAATCCAGCCGAGGAGAGCCTCGTAAACCTTTTCTTCGTTTTCCACCGAAATGTCATCACTCTGAAGTAAAAATTCTACTTGTTTTTGCTCCAAATCGAGAAACTCCTCACACTCGGCAACGTTCGAAAAGTTTTGGTAAATGAAAGTTGTTGTTACTCCATACAGTTTGTGGCAAGCATAAGTCTCGGCCAACCCTTGGATGCCAATGCAGTTTTTAACGTTCAGTCTGCTTTCTAAGAAGCGCGAGCAAGCGTCCTTTACTGACTGAACAAGCATTAGGTTTGCGCTTTGTAGAATGGGCTCGACGTTATTCCAGTCTAGAGTGATTTCTCCGGTGTAGATAAAATTCATTATGGTTTTCATGCTGTCTTTATCGACGCCACTGATGGTAACTTCCCGTGCATGACGCTCCTTCATGTTCCCATTAAACATGGCAAAGAAGTAATCAGAGCTGGCGGACAGGATGTTTCTGTGAGCGTAAAATTCTTCATCCTCGATTTTGATGGTAACATCGCACATGATGCCTTGTTTCTGGAGTCCACTTAATTTCATTAGTACATCTCTGGAGTATTTTTCGTCAGAAAAGACGAAACTGTCATCCATGCTTAGTTTTCTTTTCAGAGTATTTAGGCTTTTATGAAGGGATCGCCTTCTCGACGGCATATAACTTCTACCACATGTGGGCTACATCTCAAAAAACATGAATGGTCTAAAACGGAGAACTCTTTTCTGGCATCGTTGAAAACAATCTATTATGACGCATAATTCGTAATGAAAGGTAAAGTTACGTCAACGCTAAAAAAAATTAATAAACAGAGAGGAGTTAGGGAGAAGTTTAGTTAACTGGAGCAGAGAGGAAGCGAATTTTTTTTGTGATAAAATATAATACATGATAACAATAACAATAAAGTTACTATTAAATAATTAGGGCGCAAGAGATGCGATCTCAAGTTAGCAGTATTAAATAGCAGTGCGCGCGCGCAAAGCCTGAGACCTCTACTTTCTGCAAAACGCTGCAGCAACTTGTAACACACTTTTTTGTTGCGAGACAGGTCGTGCGTGCGATGTAACACGCGCCACATCGCTTTTCGACTAGTTTCGCAGCAATATTGCGAGACAAGTTGGACGTTTTTTGTTGCTCGTATTACTGTAGCTTAATATAAGTGAGCGGCTTACAGTACCTGGAGGGTGAATTGCACTGTGCGTTGATTTGGCCTAAAACGTTCTGAAAATGGGAAGAAAAAGCTTTGTTAGATATCGTGAGTTTTATCTCAAAAGTTAGCGTGATTCCCTAGCCTGATTTTGTGCGTACATAAAATGTTCGTTTTTTCATTCTTAAAGAAAATTTAAAAAATATTATGGAGTGGAATTTTCTTTTCAAAAATAACCGAAGTTCTACTAGATAGCTTTTTTTGCATTTGTCTTTTGGAAAAAAAAGTACTAGCTCGCCTAATTATTAGGACGGTGCCTACCAATTCAAAGGTATTTTTTCGCGGTTTCCTGAATATGTGATCTTAACAAGTATTATTGACATCCAAAAAGAAAATTGGGGGTAACCACGTATTTTTCGAAGATAATTAATCAACAATATTTGTAAAAAGCTTTAAAATACAAATCAATTTATGGTGTTCTTTGCCAAATTGAAGCTTTACTATCTGTGAAAAATGCATGGTTACCCCCAATTTTCTTTTTGGATACCAAGAGCACTTGCTAAGTTCTGTTTTCTCCGCATAGTTTTGAACCGCGCAAAAATATCCCTGTATTAATAAGCACCGCCGATAGGAAATCCGAGTATCTCGAGATGCGCAGAACGTATGCGCAATAACAATAGTAGGCACCATCCTTTAGCAGCGCTATACCGTTATCATGGCATCGATTTGAAACCAGCAATAGTTCTAGACTAGTACTTTCTAAAAGAAACCGTAGTGCTGCGAAAATAGAATCAGTTACTGTGACGATGGAAATGTAGTTTATTTGTTAAAAATTATAAATAATCACTATATTGTAGAAAGTACATGCCTAATTTAATAAAAAACATTATAATAGGAAATACATGAAGTACCTACGTATCATTGACGTCGAAAACCGCTGGGCCTGAGTACTGTGAGCTCGTCTAGTGAATTTTATCCTGGCTCAACCTCGCTCAACCCTGGCCCCAGTAGTTCAAACGATGGATTTCACTATCCGCCGGATAAATCACTATCCAGTAGCGAAACCAAGTGCGCTATCCCCTGAATTGTGATTTATCCGGTGGATATAAACGTTATCCACCTTTTGAACAACTGGGGCCTGGTATTAAGGCACATGGATCCCAAATGTCAAGACTAGTAAGCTGCTCACCGGTGTTCGCAGCAACAAATATGAAATGTTGCCCAACTTGAAGGATTGGCGGAGTTGCAATGTTTTTCTATTGGAAATCTACTGTTACCCGAGGAAAACCCTTTAGAGCCTCCTGTGGCCGAGCCTGCCACCCAGGCAGGTCTTAGAGCTTTGTCGCGCGTTTCACCCCCACGACTTATCCAAAACTGTAAAACGGTCTCTGATTGATCGCAATCCACGAACGGAAGTAGTTCGTTTCAGCATACGTCGTGACGAAACCCTAAGATTACGAAGTTAAAGAAACGAGGACGGCTATGGCAAAGACAACGCCAAAAAGCAGTAATTTTATTGGTTAGAAGAGGAAAAAATGATGACGCTACATCTATGGATAGAGGGGTTAGGTGTCAATTAGGACGAAAAGTTCTGTTCCTCTCCCTTGCCACTCCATGAATTGTGGCCAATAAAGTAAAGTAAAGTAACTGTGGAACGCATTTTTTTACATTTCTCTCCCGTACTCTTCAAAACAACAACGTAAAATGACTAATTTTCAGGATTTGACGACAACGTGAACAAACAATAGTAAATCTTCCTTCTCTCTCTTTGTTTCAAATGCTTACGTACCAATCTGGTGATACGATAATTCGCCCACATTGTACAACATAAACGAGATGGAAACATCGTGAAACTCTTAGGGCCGATTTACACGGTACGACTTTATCGATGCGACAACGTCTTACGACAGGCCCACGACATGATTTACGATTGTTGTGTACGTCAGAAAAAATGTCGTAGCATTTTAAAACATGTTTTAACACGCTGCGACAATCGTAAGTCATGTCGTAGGCCTGTCGTGAGCTTGTCGCATGCGACAAAATCGTATCGTGTTAATCGGCCCTTACGACAGCTCAAAAATTGAAGTGACGTTTTCGTCGCCGTAGCGGCTAGTACACGTCTGAAAGTGAAATATGGACTGGGCTAAAGACTGGGTATGAATTGACCTTCTGCTCATGCGCAGATGGGCTGACGCAACTCCATGTGAAAACTTGCTTATCATCTTCCAATTTCAGAGAAATCCTTCATTTTCTGCGATCTTTGCATTTATTGCGACAGGCAAGGACATAAAAATGGCAGAAGACGAAGCGGTGATTATACAGCTCTTATTTATTGTGCACTTTCGAGAATTACTGGTATTTAACTCTCTCTATGTGTACTAACATCGCTTTGAAATCCTCTCTATAATAATTAGATGTTCGATACTACAAAGAAGAAGAAAAAGAAGAAGAAGGTTTTCTTGGATCTGGACGCTCTTGAAGAGCAAAACACCAATGTGGAAGACAAAAGCGAAATTGTCTCTGAGATTGATAATAAAAACAACGAGGTCACGGAGGAAAAAGCTGATGACAAAGGTATAATTTGTTGGTGATCAACATTTATGTTGGGATCAAATCTACAGTTGGATACTGATAGGGACCTTTTATCTTCACATTTGTTCTGTTTCGAAATCGCTGTTCTTTATTGATACGCTGCTCCCTATATTTAAGTTTAAAATTGATGTATAGCAGCTCAAATTAATTAATCTCTTCCTCTCGTGCATTTTCTTTCGATCGTGCATAAATTTGAGTGCATGGATAGAGGAAACCACCATTTGATTTTCAATACTACATGTATTTTATTTGCTCTCCATCAATGTATAAATTTGAACTTTTCTTTTTAAATTACATTACCCTGATCAGTCATTATCTATAATTGTGTCAAATCGAACCGAGACGTTTGGGTAAAAGTTGCTGTCTTGAAATTTATCAAGAATATTTACGTCCTTAATAATATACATGGAAAAATTACTATTCTGGTCAGCAAAGAGCAGTCCAGTTCAAGTGTAACACCAGTGCAAATTACAATAAACAAACAATAGGGTTTGGTAAGAACCAATCAAATCTCTTGTTTTCAAATCAAACGTCAGCCCTGGATGGTGCAATTTATGGCGTTTTTTTTTTTCCTGATTGCATGATATGCGTGCATTTCTTCTGCTCAACCATTTAAAATTTTTAAGTAAGTAATAAGTAATCACATGATTTTTCTCATGCAATTTGGAATAAATAAGCACTTCTAAATCTTTGCAAAGACTACAAATTGAACTTGCCCTATGATCTCATGTAATTTTTCTTGTCTTTGAAAAAATTTACTCCTGCTTATTTATTCCAAATTGCCCTTGAAATCATGTGATTACCTATGCTAACAATTTATTATTATTATTATTATTATTATTATTATTATTATAATTATTATTATTTTACAGTGAATCAATATTACACTTTATTATTTTTTTTCAAATAAATGCATTATATAATTAGCTCAAAATGGTTATCATTTTTGTGTAATTAGGCTTAGTCATAGAATGGTCTCTGCCATTGAGTGCTTTTATACAGTGTAGCTGAGCTCAGGCACGCAAAGTGCGCCAGCAGAGCACCATGGGCAAGCTTTTTTGGGAAATCTATCCATGCAAGAAATTTTGATTATGACATCACATACGTGCTTATGTCCATCTGCCCTTACAGACTGTCGGGTTGGAGGTCGGAAGGCAGGACAGCCTCTGGGGACTGGAGTGTTTAGACAATTTTCCTTGGCCAGAAATCATGTGGCAGCATTGTTTTTGGCAACCTGCGTTTTTCTCGCGGGAAATCATATAGTGACGAGCAATAGGATAAAGAGCAGAAAAGAGCACAAGAGAAAAGGGAATGAAATTTGAGAAATTAAAGCAAAGAAATCCTCGAGAGAAACCGAGGAAGGACCTGTTGCCCATAAAAACTCAAAGGAGGCTTGTAAAAATGGGTTTGACAGACGTGACTCCTTCTCTGTGACCATGGTGTTCTAGTAGCCTTGACAGTTTTGCTTTGACAAAGCAGTATCATAGCGTACAGTGCAGACCAGAAATATGCGTCCCAAAAAACGCGTGCGAAACGAGCATACGAAAATTGCGCACACGCGTCTGCGTTTGTAACACGCGCATCAAAAACGCGCATTCATCAAAGATAATTAGTATGTATGAGTTGGCCCATTGTCTTTTCATTGTTTAAGTTTTATTGTTAGTTTCAGCGAAAGACAATGGCTATGTCAACAGTGAAGCTTTTGACAAAATTTCAAATAACGTAACGCGTGCTTCTAAGTGAAATTCGAGTCAACAACGCACTCGCTTCTGCTTCATATTTAATTTCAGACATTTGAAAATTACTTTCACTTCTCGCTGCATCAACAAATGACATAATGAGGGAAATAAATATTTTCCTGTGATTAAAACGTAAAACAGGATTATTTTCAATTTGAAAGACATCGGTTTTGCCAACAGAAATCGACGGTCAGTAAAGTTAGTCGATCAATAACAAATATCGCTAAGAGCAAGACTTGGACAAACGGCGCAGTGAAATGCAGTAAAATCAACGAAATAAGGAGTACATGTATATTCATTCGCAAACAAAACTTACTTACGCCATCTGTAATACCGGTACTTTCTCGTATATTTCAAAATAATTTTTGTAATGCGTGCGTGACATTCAAAAGGCGTCTCGGCATTGTGTCCTTTTGCGAATTCAAGCTGTATTACTTCAGCAAGATTCAGTGGAATGCGCTCGGAGTTGGAAATTCTCCCCTTTAAGATATCTTCTGCACCAATTTCTTTCTTTAGTTAAGCTTTACGGAGGAGAATTAACACGGGGTTGGCTGGAAGCATACGGAGTGAAACCCTGTGTGACAAAAAAGGGAAATAAGCCGCGGCTTACATAAGACGCGAACACCTGATGTAAATGGTACAAAATGTTCACGGCTTTCTCAAGCCGCGGCTTATCCTGGCCTGGGAGTTTATACTCGTATAAATAGTCCCTTTCGCGTATTATGTACGCGGCGGCTAGAGTAAGCCACGGCTTATTTTCTCTCGTATCATAGAACGGCCCTAATGTCGTCTTCTTTTGTTTGAGCCTGAACCAAATGTTTACTTGTCGGAGCCTCGAAGCAGTTATCTCATGACGACTTCTGTGGCGCCATTCTCAGTATTTGACGTTCGCGAAAAACTTGGGATGTTACAAAAACTCCTCAGTAGCGCTGTTTTCTTTTTTTCCCCGAAATTCTTAAGCTCCACAAATTTTCGGCAAAGCACTTTTATTGCAAAGAATTGGCGGAAAAGTCAGAAGCTACGTCTACATAATTATTTTCTCCGTTGTCTGGCGTTTTCTGTGACAACGATCCAAACTGCAGTTTCGGCAACAGAAAGGTCAAAATGACTTAACTATCAGTGGTCAGCTGCAGGATGACAACACAGTTTTATTATTTTCATTCAGTGAATGTCGAAAGAATTTAAAACTTTGTAGGTTCGTTTCGAAAACTCACAATGGTCAGTTGACACCGCTCTTCAATTCAAATGTTCTGGTAAGTTGATCACAGAAATTAAATATTCATTTTATCGTCTGTTTAATGTTTCGTGGAACAATGAACATCACATCTACGATACGAGTTTGCATAACAAAAGAAAAAACGCGCATCAAATGCGCGTTTGGAAACGCGCAGTTAAAAACGCGTGTGCGCAAAAAACGCGCGTGCGTTTTGCGTCTGCGTAGGACGCATATTTCTGGTCTGCACTGTATTTGGCCATGGGAAAACTGGGTTGCATTATAACAAACATTTCTTTTGCACAGAGAAAGATGCTGCTACGAACATGTTTCTTCCAATCTCTTTTGTTGTTTGTACCAATATATTTTTAACAGAGAGATGAATGACAGCAAAGAGATGTAACATTATTTTTTATTGTGTTTGCAGTGACTGCTATTACCAGTCACTTTCTTCGTTGCAAATCAAATCGTTCTGCAAAAATTCTGATTGCCTGATCGGGCAAGTCTTTGAATTTATTTTACTTGCTCACAGATATATTTTGCTCGCCCCAGGCAGTAGGGCAATCGTTAGTGTCGAACACTGAAAACACTTATTTACAGCAGTTGTAGCTTTCTGGTAAGCTTGATGTTTTCCTTATGTGCCTCACCACCTGACATATTAATTTTTGTGAAACTAGCTAAAAAAGGAAGAAGGCCTGACTGAACGTTTGCAATTCCATGTTGACAGAGATTCTGACATATTTCAACAATCACATTTATAGGCTTTTTGTGTGAAATGGGTGTCCAGTTGTGAGCTGCTTTGTTTGACTGTGAAATTGCAGTTGAGTAAGCAAATTTACTACACTTTAGGTTGACTTTTTATTTAGTAAAGATTTTTGCTGTTGTGCTGAAGTGAAGAGAGAGGGAGTAAAGATTGTCAGTCAAACGGAAAATATTGTGAAGGAGATTACTGTGCATGTAATTTCAGTTTTAGTTGTTGATTTAAATTGTTATTTATTGTTTGCAAGGCTTGTTTGTTTACTTCTGTCAGTTCAGAGATGTTTGATGTGTTTGATCACTGTAAACTGTACACACGAATAATGATTAATTTTGTGCTTTATGCAGAAGCATAATTATTTCCATAAACGCTATATTGCTTTCTTGGGTTAGAAACGGGAGCTCCGCTTTTAGGCTTGGCAAAATCTATAATTATACAGTGTGTTAGCCTTTTTTGTTTTTACAGTCTTTAATCATTTGGTTTTTTTTGGTTTTTTTTTTTGCAGTGAGTTTTTTTTAATAATTTCAAAACAAATACTACACTACAAACTCTACACTGCACTATATACAATACACAGTCTACTTACAATACTTTACTTGCAATGCACTTCGTTAGCTGCTAACAACACGACTAGGTGTCACAAGCTACTTACAAAATCATCTTGCTAAGCTTAGCGTAACACATAACTTAATATTTATTTACAGCTGCATTAAGGCCGGTTTACACGGTGTGACTTGTCGGCCCAATTTTTGGCAGCGGCTTTGAAAAAAATCGGGCCGACATAAAAAATCTGTTGCGTTGCTACAGAACTCTGCATGTCACTCTCATAATTATTTATAGATATCTTGGATCTTGATGACTTTTCGGGAATGAAGAAAAAGAAGAAAAAGAAAAAGAAACCATATGACATGGAAGGCCTTGAAGATGCACTCCTGGTTGGTTTTCAAATGTTAACACTCTAAAGGCCAGCTTACATGCCACAATTTGTCCAACTAACAAGATAAAGCTGTGGATTTTGTGTGTATTTTGACACCCTTGCTTCTGGTTCACTGATAAAATCGTAATCTTAATCAACAGCTTCAATTTTAACATTCACTTGATAATGACCGAAGTACAGTCGAAATGTCGTCTTTTACAGTTGATTTTTACTGTTAATCATTCTAAAAATGTGGCTGCTGTGTGTCTCTTGTAATCTTATTATAGAATTGGATGTCAAAATGTATGTACTACATGTATTTGTGCCCTGATACTGTTAGTTTGGTGCCACCAATAACAAGGGTAAACAGGCCTTACAGCAAAGTGGGTAGAGCTTCCTTTAAAAACCTGTATATTGATGTTGTAGGATGCTTCTACGGACAACAAATCTGATGAGACTGGAGTAGAGGAAGGAAAGAGAGAATCTGCTATAGAAGGTGTGGAGGATTTAGACTTGGACTTTACAAAGAAGAAAAAAAAGAGGATTAAGAAGGTCAGTGAATTACTGTATTATCCTGTGTATGAGTCAAACCTCCCCCCCACCCCTTATTTTTTATGGCAAAAAAGCAGTCAAACGTTCGTAAGAAACACAGATGACTATTGAGCTTTCCGACATTGATAACCAAGAATATCAATTCGCTAATTCAAAATTGTGCTTGTGAGTATCTTCACTATTTATAGTTGAATAAATCCTTTTTCAATTCAGCTGGAATTGCTTACATTTCTAATCTCTTGTCACCAAATCAAGAGGCAACCTGTCCCACTGCAAAGGAAATAATTTTTATGCTACTTCTGAATAAATTATTTAGCTGGAACTTTTGCCTATATACAGTGTATAAGTCGAGGGCGATTTTTGGAGCTTATTTTGAGGTCATAAAAGGTCAACTCATACACATGTAAATAATTAATGTATACATGTATTTGAAGTGCGGGTTTTAGATGAAAGAGAAGTGATCCTTGCAGGTATCTGGACAATTTAAGCAATTGTCTCTTAGGTAAGGCTAAGTCTGCTTACGAGCCAAGTGGCCCATTAGGCCAGAGCTTACCCTGGTTTCTGTAGCATGAAGCGACTAGTAGTATTTCTACTCCTCCCCTGGATGGGATGCCAGTCCATCACAGGGTTACCCCTGGCATTAAATTTGCCGATACCCATTTATGCACCTGGGTGGAGAGAGGCACCGTGACAGTAAAGTTTCTTGCCCAAGAACACAACACAATGTTCCCCAGCCAGGGCCCAAACCCGGACCACTCGATCCGGAGTCGAGCACATTACCCATTAGGTCACCGCACCTCCCACTAATTGTCTCTTAGAGACACCTGAAAAATTCAGGTGGCTCTAACAGGATTCAAACCTACATGTACATGACCTCTGCCATGCTGGTGCAGTGCTCTACCAACTGAGCTATGAAGCCACTCAGTTGTCTCTATAAGTGACAAAATTTAGCTTTAATTAATTGTCCAGATAAGTGAGAGGATCACTTCATAATAAATTTCTGTTTGAATAAATTTTTTCATTGCTATTAGTGGTAGAGCGGTTTTCAATTGAGTGTCGAATGTAATTAGATAATTACTTCATGATTACTTCATGCAGTGATTGGTTCTAAAATCTCGCGCTAAGTTTTTCAACCAATCAGAAGTGAAACCAAAACCAATCATCGCTTGCGCGTGCACATTTTCCCGCGCTTTGTGTCGGCTACATGTAATTACTTCGAGTTTTCTTTGGTTTACTGGATTGTCTCTGTCCTTTTTGATTGGCCAAAGTCATTACATTGGTTTTGGTTTTACGACACTCAATTGAAACTCACTCTAAAAATACAACAGTTCTGAATGGTTTGTTTGTGAAATACATTTTGCAAACTGTTTTAAATGACATGAAAAAGGTGTGTTTCTGAGTTAAGTCAAAGGACATGTTAAGAAGACAGTATTAAATGCAATCATTCTTTTGACTGCAGGTTCCAATTGAAGAACCTGATATTGCTGATTCTGTCAAGGTGGCTGTAAATGGTGCAGAATCAGATGCAGAGGAGGGTACGTTTCTCTGATGCTTGACAATTATTTTAGTTGTTATTAATATTGGAATGTCATTGATGGGGTTAATACAATATAAAATTATATTAAATTGAGCTAACCTTGTAACTTATTAAATTCTCTCTGTCAAGACCTGACAAGTGTCAATTTCTAACCTCCATTTTTCAGACTATAGACCCTTTGCATAAATGGCGCCCAAATTTGAATAACAATACTTGATACATACATGTACATCCTTAGCCTCACATTCATGAGAAAAATCCTTTGTCTTGAAACATAAACACGAGGCTAAGGATGTATACAGTATTGTTACTCAAATTTGGGCGCCATTTATGCAAAGGATCTGCTACAATGTGCTTACACAATTTATGGTGAGACACCTTGGTTGTGACCATGGGTAAATTCTGAAATTCATGGTTTTGTGTTTAATTGTTTACTTAAAGGGGAATTGGATGGTAATGAAGACAATGGGCCAGCGTGGAGTGATAGGGACTATACTTACGATGAGGTATGAGTGACCTTTCACGCAAAAATACATGTACACTAACGGTTTTGTGTTAAATGGGTAAAAATCAATGGCTAATCAACGGGTAGACAACAGATTTTCTAGCACCTTCAACGCCTTTCTCAACACATCCAACGGGTGCACAAAAAATCCCAACGCTTTGTGAAGATTTTTCCAATGCTTTTTAGTAGCATTCTTTTGTTAGTGATGTAGACATCAAACATGTGAGGCAATCCGCAACTTGATGTTAGCCAAAAGTGGTTTGCAACCAAGCTCTAGAGACATCCATAACAACAACAAAATGTAAGAATTGGTACGCAGTGTGTACATGTACATGTGGTAAGCTACTGGGCAGAAGAGGAGGTTCTGGAAACAAGGGTGTCGAGCTTTTTTAATCCATAATAACCCCTGGAAGTGAGACTTGACAGACTGATTTTACTATGTCTGACGCCAGGGGGCATCCTGGACTGCCTGAGGAGTGAATGGGTTAGGTTATCCCCTCCATTAAATTTAAAATCTAAATACTGGATGTGCGGAGAAAGAAGTTCACCACAATTCTTAAAATGCATATGGGTCATCTGAGTTATAGGAAAGAGGATGAAAAACTGTCTAACACTTCTCTTTACATTTTTTTTATTTTATGCACTTGTTTCTTGCATACAGTATGTTGTTTCAAAATCACCAATATTGACCTCTTCAGCAATAACAACACTGTCTTGGATTTCTCTTTTGGCGCAATCCATGGGCACATACCTATTCATTTCGGTTGCCATTAAATCCCATAGATCGTCTCCTATAAAAGCTAAGAGAAAATCAAATTCATTACGATTGTCTAACATGAAATTAAGGCCAGTGGCTGCCACAAAATCTGGAACCTGAATATTGCCGAGCTGTTCATTCCAGCAAGCAGTTTCTTCAGCATCCGTGTCATCACTCTGTTAGTTCTCACCACCTTCATCTTCATTTTCATCTTCTATCACTAATTATCCCCTCCCCTTACAGGAAAACCATAAAACCTCCCTTTATCCTCAGAGTCCTCAATAAATGTGATCGAAAGGACAAGAAGCCAGACCTTGTGGAGTCTCTTATCAGCTGTCAAACTCTGCTCTCAAGACAGCTAATGATTGGTCAATTATCCTACCAAATCTCTGTAACAGCAAAAAAATACAGATTTATTAAGGGGGAGTAGATAGAGGCCTAAAATCAAGATAATGATAATAGTAATATTTACAGCAAGTTACGGCCAGTTTAGGAAATTCGGGGCTTACCATGCTAGGCCGGTTACAGCCAGTTTAGGAGTCAGTGGGGAATGATGTGGGTACAAAAGGAACAAAATTTTATCTTTATGAGATGAGGGTTGATCAGGAATTTTGATTGGCCAGTTGACAGTTCACAGAAAGGACTTATTAATTTTGGGCAATCTTCTGCCAAGCACTCGAGGACTTTTTCCGTAACGATCGTCGCAGCTCTGATGAAGGTGAACAGAAGCCACCGAAAATTTAGCTGTCAAAATAACAGATCGGATTAAGAGCACTTTTGAATAATGAAGGAGATTTTACTCCTTGATTGACAACAAATAACCAATTAAAATTTGTGTGATGTCACAGCCTTGTTTACGTACTCTCATCTAAACACAGCTATTGACCAATGAGAGTGCACGGACTACCCTAATTATTAACTTTTATAAAATTTTAAATTTTAAATATTGGAGGTTTCTTTTTGTGTGTAGCACAATAATATTAGATTCATTTTAGGCTAATTGTGTCAAGTTGCACCAATGCACAACATCAATTCTGGATAACGGTATCTCTGAACACATTGCTTCCCAACTCACTGTAGTGCATTCCTCTGAAAACCACTAACATTATTTAATTTTCTCTGCTCTTTGGTTCTTCTACGCAGTTATTAAGAAGAGTTTTTGACATAATGCGTGCCAAGAATCCTGAAATGGTAACTGGAGAGAAGAAGAAATTTGTCATGAAACCCCCTCAAGTGGTCAGAATAGGCACAAAAAAGACGTCTTTTGCAAACTTCACCGACATTTGTAAAATGTATGTTATCTACACTGAAAACACAGTCTACCAGGTGTATGCCTCTGACTATACATTTGCTATTGTTAAAGTATGTTAGGTGGCTTACTACCGTTTTGTGGCTTTGAAAATCTCATAAACCAGACTTACAGATAGCACTTGCATAACATATTTAATAACATAACTATTTTATTGTGCCATCTTTTAATGTAAGGCGAATGACTTTATTTACTAAGCTTTTGTATTCCCAGAATGCTGGAATACATGTACAAGAGACTTGTAGAAGTGACATTCCCTTTTTAACCAAGGGTTCCTTTTCATTCTTTTGCAGTTTACATAGGCAACCAAAACATCTTTTAGCATTTCTCTTGGCAGAGTTGGGAACAAGGTATGACTTTAATGCTCTCACCTTTAGAAGTCACGAGCATGTTCATATCTATCTCCACCCTCCTCCACCCCCCCCCCCCCCTTCCTCCCTTCCCTTCCTCAGGGATGTTTGACCACTGTCACTGTACATGTTCGTACCTCATTAAATGATTGGAGAAGAGTCTCGTCTCCTGCTAAGTTTATCCTTGTTAGTTTGAAAACATTGTTTTAGAATGATGTGTTTATCAAACTTTCTTTGCATTCCTTTGAAAGTTCCAATGTTTGCAGTATATCTTTTGTTTTTATAGGTGATCACATTGTTTTGAGTGCATTTTGAAATAAATTAGAACAAGTAAACTTTTTCAAAGACAAACAAAATTTCACCTATGTTTTGTCTTTCATTTTTTTTTTAAGTTACTTTTTATTCCAACTACTGTATGTGTAGCATGAGAAAAATCATGTGATTACTTATTGATAATAATTATACTTGAAGAAAATTGAATTGGTTAGGCAAGCAACGCATGCATGTCACGCAAAAATTGTGCCATCTAAGTCTTGCATTTGATTGGCTATTGCTGAATTTCATTACTCGCTAACCAATCAGAATGCTAGGTTTCTTTTTCCACAGAATTACAGTACGGCTCAAAGATAAGCGAACCATCAAACGCGTTGAGAACGTGTTGACAATGCGTTGAGAATGAAGAGCCGGCGCATTTGAAAATAAAACCAACGCGTTTGCAAACTCGTTTCTTTTCAACGTGTTTGGCCTTTGTTATTCATTTTCGCACCTCTTAATTGTGTTTTTAGACTTTTAGTCTCAAAATGAAATCATGAAATCATGAATTTTTTCATGTATATTATTAGTATTAAAATTACTGATTTTTGCTTGTCTTATTGTTCAGTGGTTCTATTGATGGTAATAATCAGCTCATTATCAAGGGACGTTTCCAGCAAAAACAGATTGAAAATGTCCTTAGAAGATATATAAGTAAGTTGGTGGTTTGCTCCTTTGGTTTATCACTATTTTTACTCAAATATTTATATTATCAAGGTTTTTGATTTATTAATTTTGTTTAGTCTATTTTTATGCCCATAGCCTTTTCAAAGACCTTTTGAAGGGCATTAAGGATTTGTTTTTGGAACATTGTTTGATGAACTTTTACTGATAGTGTATTCAGGTTGCTTAACATGTTCAAAACATGCAGCTGCTCATGTTATTGTCGGTTTACGCAATGACAATCACATCTCCACCACACTTATAGAGGTGCAATTGTTACCTATAGAACAAATCATTATTTTTAAGATACATGTTTACTTACTTTTAAATCTTTAAAATCAATAATCTTGCTCCCAAATACTTGTGGGGAATATTTGATTATTACCATCAAAGCAGAAATCTGCGGTCATCCAGTGATGTCTCACACCTTATGATACCTGTTTTCTATCTCAAAACATATGGATTCAGAGTTCTTTTCTGTCACTGTTCCTAGATTGTGGAATGAACTTCCAGCAGACATAAGATTGAGTTCAAATATCTGCATTTCTTCAATCCAAATTGAAACAGTAAAAGTAGCTTAAACTTACCGGGGGGTATAATAAATTTTTAATTGGTTTTTAGTACTGACTAGCTGCACATCACAAATTATTGTAAAGGGCTTAGTGCTGGAATGAATAGGTGCTAATTATTATTATTATTATTATTATTATTATTATTATTATTATTTACAACTGTTCTGCTGGTGGTTCTGGTACAAACTACCTCAGCATTCCAGAACTCTTCTTAGGATCCTTGCTGATCCTAATAAAAATTAATGATCTTCTGCATCGTATGAACCTGCCAAATACTTTTCCAGCATGGCTATGAAGCTCCCCAGTGCCCCTATGACCATCGGGGGGATTACAACGTTCTTAAAGTGCCAGAGGGTTTTGATCTCAATTGCTAAGTTGCGGTATTTGTTGATTTTTTCGTTCTCCTTCAGAGCGATTCTGCAATCACCCGGGCACGCTACGTCAATAATAATTATGGCATATCTTGTTGATCTTCTCAACAACTACAATGTTGGGTCTGTTGTTTGGCATCTTCTTGTCAGTCTGGATCTAGTGAAATCCCACAGAATCTTTACATTCGTGTTTTCGACCACTAGTTCTGGGGAGTGCTCATACGGTGTACCACTTATCTCCACAGTCAACTCCATAGTGCTTGCAAAGGTCCCAATGGATACCTTTGGCCACTTTGTCATGATGGTGCTTGTATTCCATCTGGGCTAGCTTTGGACATTTGTACATGTATGACATTATGATTTACGGTCTCATCATTTTTCTTGATAGCATTTGTTCGCAGAGGCTGGCTCTATTATTATTATTATTATTATTATTATTATTATTATTATTATTATTATTATTATTATTATTATTACCATTGTTAATTTTGCTTTGTATGCTATCAACAGAGGAGTATGTGACGTGTCACACCTGTCGTTCACCAGACACCATTCTTCAGAAGGAAACTAGGATTTTTTTCATTCAATGTGAAACATGTGGATCAAGAAGATCAGTAGCAAGCATCAAGTCAGGTTTTCAAGCTATTACACAGAAGAGAGCTCAGTTGAAGAGCAAACAACAGTAGAGAAAACATTCTTTGTCATACTGTTTACATTATTTTGACATTAAGATTTTCTATATGAAAGAAAAGTGGCACAACTCCACAGGCTTGTGTTACTGGGATGAAGAAAAAGATCATAATACCTGGCATAAGTGCTCTTGAAATTGAGAGGAAACCAAGTGAACTATTGAAAATCACTGGCATCCGAGGGAAATGTGGTACCACTCCAATGAGCAGGAACGTAGGAGCAGCCTGGTGAAAAAGTCCGTAACACACAAACAGATCTGACTATGTACAAAGATAAATGGTTTTCTGTCAGTGAAAAACTTTTTCGTGGAGTGGTTTTCTTGGTTCAGAACTACATGTAGGACAGTGTCATATATTTTCTTGCTCAAGTTGTCAGTAGGAAAAGATTATACAAAAATCATCACCTTAATGTGAGATTCTTTTGCCGTGATTGTCATAATCATTAGAGAGATAAAGCATCGCGTTCACGGCAAATGTTGGACTAAAATTTGTGTTTTGCCAAAAATAAAAGAAGCTTGTTTGATATGAGCTCACGGTAACGGTATGGTAACTTTTCAAAAGAGTGAGGTGAGTTAGAATAACATAATTTTCATGCTTTTACGACAAGTAGCAACCCAGTGTTTCACGTTTGCCATTTCACATAAAAGCGATGCTTGATCTCTCTATTGCTAGTGTTCCTGACTGGGAAAATTTCAAATTTTTCCGTAATAAGCTGCAAACAAAGAGGTGCAAATGTTGTTGATCAACTCATCTCCATAATTATTGTTTGGTGTTGTAACATGATGCAAGTGGTACAGAGATGTTGAACCAAGTTTGAAACTAGTGAAATTTTTGATCCAACAACTCCTAACACAAGCTAATTAGAAGTGTGCATCAATGTTGGACCTGTTTGCACTTTAATTTTCTTCCAATGTCATTGAGGCATATTGACCTGAAATGAATGGTAATATTTTGCATTTTACACCTCCTTTCCAAAGTAAAGTCCAATTCTCATCATTGTGGGATCCGGTTGAACACCATTGCATACGTCAAGCAATATATCAAAGATTCATGGTCCAGTAACCTTGTTGGTCTTGCCTATATTTTTCATAGCCCGGTAACTTTCTACTTACAGTATAATAATTATTATTAATGGTGCTAGTCCAGACAGTGGTAATACTAATTATTAATTTTTTAGCAGCTTTCATTGTTAGTCTGATTTGAGTTCTCTACTTCTAAAGGAAGCATGACATGTGCAACAGGTCATTCCTGTGTTCTGGTTTGGTGATCAAATCGGCCTTGTATTGATCTTAGGGGGTGCTTACATGAGAAAACTCGCACCAGCACAAGTTTCACACCAGTGAGACTTCTTGATGTCATACCACTTTTACATGATGACTAGGTGAATCCGTATCGTGTTTACATGAAGGGACACCACATGTTGATCAGATACAGGCGTGAATCCAAATTGGAAAAGAGCATGTGCACTGCAGGAGGCCGATTTCACACCAGAACGAGTGGTCATTCCTCGTTTATATGATACCATTGTCAGATTTCACACCAGGACGAAATGTTCACTCTGGTGTTGCAACTGGGGTGAACTCACGCCGATGTCAGTCGCCCCAGCATGACATTTTTTGGTGGTGTCATGTTAGCAAAATTAGAACAGAGCTTCAGTCTGTAAGAGAGGGAACCAGAGTGAATTCTCGTGCCCAGTGCAAAAGTCGCTTCAGTATCATGTAAACACCCCCTTACAGAATTAACTACAGAGTTAACGTTTCTCCGACCATCCCTCTGGTATACAATGTATAGCCACATACCATAAATGGCTGAGTGGGCACATGGGAGCTCGGGTGGAAAGTTTGCATCTTTTTTTCGAATAGCTAGGGATGATCCACTCCACAATAAGTTAATGTTTTTCGTACATGTAGTGCAGTTTATTTGGAAGAAATTTAGTTACTTGTCCCTGGAAAGAAAGGTATCAAGCACTTCTGCCAGAATTACATGTAGAGTGCTCTAAACCTCATTTTTGTGTTTTGGATGTGTGTAGTTGCATTATTTTGCTAGCCCTCCATTCTGCTTTATTTCACCGTCCAAAATTCTTCTTTCAGTGGTTAAAAATTGCTTGCTACACTAACCATACTTTGAACAACTAGGCTCTGTAGAATCAGTTGCTTATTGAATGTTTACCCATTGGTGCCCCATGTTGTCAAATTTGATAAAATTGCCTGTGTCCCTTTCTGGGGAGCTAACGGTTGACAACTGTGAAATTTAACAGCCGTTGTATCCCCTAAACTGATCCATACATGCAATATGAAACTCCCACAGCAACAAATCCAACCACACCCCATTTATCCTTTGGATATTACTGCCTCACAAGGGAAGGGAAGGAGATTATTGTTGAATTTGATCATTACATAAAAAATTACGATCTTAACAAATGTGGCTTGAAGAGTGGTTCCATTCCAAAATAAAATAATTGTCTGGCTTAGTTTTAGTCATTCATAATTTGGCTAAGATATTGATGTCATCAAATTCCCTAAAAGTAACCTTTGTAACTGCAATGGTGAAAGAAAATTGTCAAACTTCTTTTTTCTGATTTCAAGTGTCTTTCATAATAATAATAATAATAATAATAATGGCTTTATTCAGCATTTCCACAAGGTGGCTCTTCATAATAGTCTGTATGAGATATCTCTGACACAATGAACAAAATAATAACCTCTTACTGACCGAGCACCAGGGCCGTACTGGGGAATATTGGCCTGAGGTCGTGGCAGTATGGACCTAGTGCAGCTTGGTCAGTACAAAAACTACTGAGGGCCATTATTCCCCATTACGGTTCTGAGCAAGTGAGGTAAGTTGGTTATTACATGGCATAGTTTCCTTGAGCGATTGGACACTTCTCCACTTGGTAAAAGTTTGTAATCCTTGTCTTCCATCGGTGAACTTTGAACAGTAACCTTTAACATTTTAAAACTAAATTTTGCTTGCTATAATTATTGTACTGTTGTGATGAAAAAATCCCACTTTTTAAAAACCTTGTGTTTTCCTGGGAGAGAGAAAAAATATGGAAACAGACTGGTTCAATAATAATGGTTAGGCCTCGGTTGTTCAAAAGGTGGATAACGCTATGCAACGGATAAATCACTATCCAGCGGATAAACAATAGCAAAACCAATTGACTTATCCAGTGGATAGCAATTTATCCAGTAGATAGCGCTATCCACCCTTTGAACAATCGGGATCTGGGGCCCGTTTCTCGAAAGTCCCGAAACTTTACGGGCCATCTTAGAGTGTCACAATTCCCTTTGTATCCGAAGAACGGAGTGGATTTAAGTCGTCAAACTTCACAGTCATTTTTCTTTTTGTTGGCTTTAACACATGTTAAAAGTTCTACTTTCCAATTCAAGCGGTTGCCAGTTTCACAAAAGGCTTTTCGGGCGCGAAAAGAATTCCTTAAAACAAACAACCTGAACAACTTAAAAGTGAGACTATCAAAAGTTGAGAATTCTTTAATTAATGAAAGCATTGTGAAGTGTGCTTGAGAGTTACATTTTCCTTTTTTCTGATCCAAGGTCAACTAGGAGAAAATTATATATACCGGTACATACATACATTAGTGGTGCTGAAAACGGTTACAGCCCTGTATCAACAATATTATTTTGCGGGGATAGAGAAAACAATAAATACCTCAAAATAAATAGGACAGCTAGGCTGTTTAAACAATAGAGGTCATTTTCTGTGTTTCCATATCCTCATCTAAACATGAAGGGAAGATGGCTGAATTCGAGACAGTTCTGCAAACCCGAGTTGCAGTCAAGGGTTTGCATAACTGTTGAAAATTCTCGCAAATCCCCCGAGTGTTTAGATGAGGCTATGGAAACACGGAAAAAAGTCCTCTATTGGTTTTAGAAAATATTTCTCAAAAATAATTTGAGAAAATATTGAGACAAATGGTGTTTTTCACGTCTTGATTGAAACAGATTTTCTTGATACATGCTCATATTTCCTACCAGCCAATCAAAATGCACATCTGCCAACATAACCAATGCTGTTTTTTTTATGTCTTGATTGAAACATTTTCTTGATACATGCTCATATTTCCTACTAGCCAATCAAAACGTGCGTCTGAAAATACATAACCAATCAACATTCGTGTTATGTCACAGCCGTGTTTCCACACTCTCATCTAAACACAGCTATTGATCAATGAGTGCGTGTGTACTATCCTAATTATTTTATAAAAAAGAAGGCACGACAACCCATTGACTCCTAGGAATGAGACTTGACAGATTTGCTTTGTCCAACGCCAGACAATTTTGGTTCAGGAATCAGTGGGTTAACCTCCACATCCACACAAAAGCTGTGTCCCTTTGTCCATTTACAGTCAACACAGTTCTGTGAAAATTTGTCCAAGGATAGACTACATGCACATTTTTCTTGACACCACTATGTTTGTCTCACTTGTTTTTTGACATTAATATTTTTAGTCACCTTTACAACCATGGTAGAACTATTTTACAGCTTATTCTCTGTGTGCCTAAATTAGGCAGCTTCTGCAGGTACTGGAGCAGAAATTAAGGGCGCGTTCTTTTGGGACTATTCCGGAATAGCAATACTCTGAATATAGACAGTAATCATGTTCTTTTGGGACCAACTTGGCAGATGCGTTCTTTGTGGAATTGGTATTCCATGTATTCTGTTATTTGTAAACTGGAATAAGAATAACTTGAATAGTCCCAAAAGAATGCACCCTAAGTAAAACAAAAGACAGAAAACAAACTAACTCCAAATAAAGACTAATTCCAAGTGACCAAAGACAAAATGCTTTCCGGTACCTGCAGAAAAGCGTCCCCTAAATTAGGGGATAGACCTATTTCCTTCATTACATGTCTTCATGTTATAAAATACTAAATACACCCTTCCATACTGGTTTTTCAAAAAAAGCAGCCTTGTTGGTAAACCACACGTCTAATCTTTTTGGAACTGAATTATATTTTGACAAAAATAGTTTAAGTCATTAGTTTTGTTTCAATAACTCAAAATGGCTGCCAGTCATGTTACGCAATTCTACAGTATTATAATGTCCCTGAAAATGTACTTACAAGTTACATCCTATTAATTACCCCTGAAGATGAAAAATTTTGAACCATAATTTTCAGTCTTTAAAAGTCCCCATTACATTATTTTGAATGCAAGGTGAAAAGCACTTAGTTTACTGTAATTCACCTACAATCCAAAAAAATAAAAAATGCTTCATTTAAATTCATTTGAGCAAAAACTTCAATTGCCTTGAGGAAAAAAAGCAAGGGCAAGGATTTAATTGAGGTAGCTTTCAATGTTTAGATAAAAGAAGGCCGTGGTTAAAAAACCTGTAAAAGCTAGTCAACCGACCAGACGAAATGTACAGAGACCCTCTTGAATTTAACTTAGCCTAACTTCTCTGAAACTTATCCGGATTAGAAAAAATGAGTGCTACCTCTAATCAACAACTGTTTGTTTCTGCTCAAGGAAGCAAAGAAGACAAGGCAACTATTGATTGGAGTCTGAGAGGTCAATTTTCTATGAAATTAATGTATATCCATGTAGGGCTAATACAATTTTTTAACCTAAAAATGAAAGTATTTCCAGCACCCTTGTCCAACCAAGAAAGATTTTTGTATGAGATCCATTCGAAGTGCCTACTTTTGTACCAATAGACACCTGCTTTTGCACATTTTCCATAGATTTCCTATGTTTACAGGCAAAACAGACAGCTACCACCGATGTTAATCTTTGATATTTTTTAAAAGACTTTGTTCTGCGAGTGAATCAAATAATTGAAATTTCAATTCTGAAACTTTCTGCTCCTCAGCAGTCAAAAACTATGTCTCCTCCATTAACCCATTGACCCCTGGGAGTGACACTTGACAGATTTTACTCTGTCTAACGCCAGACGATTTTACTCGTTAACTGGGGGCATCCTAGGACACCTGAGGTGTCACACAGTTAAGTGGATATCAAGGTTCTTAGGTATTTAGAGTATTTTAGACAATTAGGAACTATTCATTTTCTTTCATTAAATGATTTGCAATGCCTAATGCTCCGCCAATACCAAAGCGTACAAAATTGTCACCAATTAGTGGCCCAATGGCAAACAAGCCAGGTTCTTTGACAGACTCATATGTAAAAGGATTTATGTCAATAGGGTTCTCTTTGCTGTCAACTGGCTTCAAG
Organism: Montipora capricornis; assembly: GCF_036669925.1. Taxonomy (NCBI): domain Eukaryota; kingdom Metazoa; phylum Cnidaria; class Anthozoa; order Scleractinia; family Acroporidae; genus Montipora; species Montipora capricornis. Next base: position 53,994,011 of record NC_090892.1, on the reverse strand, counting down.
CCCTTGACACCAAGTCGTTTTACTCCATGGAGGAAAGAGAGGTCTGGCTTTGCACCGACTAAGATAAAGACACTGGACACTTTTTGCTTGAACAGGGTACCATCTGACTTCTTCAAAACGCACTCCTTGTCTTTGCGAATCTCAACCAGGCTAGTCTTAGTGTAGGCTGTGTACATGCTATCTTTGCCATAGGCAGTTGTCATCTCTCCCTTCAACATCTGCCCAACCTTATAATACTCTGGGTACACCACACCAGGGAGCTGGTTGTAAATGATTTTTGAATCATTTGCTTGCCTACGAACAGTGTGAATGACAGGGATCCCTTTGTTTCGTGCAGCCAGCACACAGTCAGCTGCTGACAATCCAGCTCCAACAACAAGACATGGATCCATTGAAAGTGGTGGATCAGCGAGTTCATTTAAGTATCTTGCGATGGCATCCATTTTGTGGTACACAAAAGGAAGGTTTTCCCCAGAAATACCAAGGACCTTTGGTACCCTATTGCCAGTAGCAAGAACAACATTGTATGCATGTACAACAAACATTTCATGAATTCCCGCATAGGTGCGGACACCTCTGATCTCCCAGCAGCCATCTCTCTGAGAATCTGCTGCTCGACAACGACAATCAGTGCAATCTCCTTGAAGCAAACGCTTGACTGAAACTACCTTAGCATCATTCCAAAAATTTGATGTAATGTTAGTATTTGTGACGAAGTCCTTGTAGTACTGAGCAATATGACTGGTTGTGGCACGATCATAGTTGTATCCATCACTTTTAACACCATTGGTGACAAGATTGCATGGTTTCCTCACTGTTAAAGACCTGTGAGCCCTTAGCCAGTCTTGAAAGTTGCAACCTGGTAGTTCCAACCAGTTGTTAAGACTCAGTGTTAGCTGCGAACCCTCCATATTGTGCCAGCATCCACCAGGAGGGCCACTTCCCAACACCAAATGTTTCATCGCTCGGCTTCCATTATAGTGCCACTTCAGACAAGATGCCTGGTCCTTTCCAAGGTCAGCGTTGGGGCGTAACAACTGGTCAAACAGCAGGGCCACAGGGTTGAAAGACCGTCCTTCCAAGCCTTCACTAAGATACTCTAAATCCTGTAAATAGTTCAATGAAGACAAAATAGAATAAACAAATCACAATAGCCATTAACACTTGGCAGATGTTCCATCATTTAACCCTTTCAGCCCCGAGGGGAGGGGAGGGGGGGCATTGGCAAGTAAAATCGTCTGGAATTAGACAGTCAGAGTAAACTCTGTAAGTTGCACTATTGGGACTGAACACGTTATTAAAAAGTAGGCTTGAGTACTGAGTGTGCCAACATGGGGCAATTCCAGAAATAATTTGTTTAATATCTCAGTTAGTAAGAGGTGCATTGATATATGGCACATGATCAGCCCAAAGGAAAACACCAATTCCCATCTGTTCACCATTGTTATTAAGTCCTGTTGGACAGGGTAACATCTGGATGGATGACCATCTGGGTGAACACTGTGCAGTACTACTCCTTGTAAAGTCAGTCTGGAGTGGATCCCTTCCCCCCCCCCCCCCCCCACCCTCTTCCCCTACCTCTGTAGTCATAAATGTACATGGACTGACTTTCAGTCAATCTCAACATGAAAAAGGGTTTTTCTCTGGGTACTCAGGTTTTCCCCCCTCATCAAAACCACCTCCCAGCTAATTACAACTGGCTGTGGTGCTGGCTCCATCTTGTCCGCTCAGGTCACCAATCAAAGCACGGGATTTGGTTCATCTTGCCCGCACATGGAGCTAGTCATTATAATAAGTACGCTTTCAGTCTGATCTTGTTGAGCTGTGCCGTTTGTAATGTATTGTTTGAGACTGCAAGAAAGGGTG
>NC_090892.1:53969645-53982145 GCF_036669925.1 Montipora capricornis | reverse complement strand
AAGTTAAACCCAATTAAGATGTAACAAGAAGTCGTAAAGAACAGAATCCGACTATTAAAAGGACGCGAAGGTGCCAACTATTGTTATTGCGCATACATTCTGCGCATCTCGAGATACTCGGATTTCCTATGGGTGGTGCTTATTAATACAGGAAGTCTGGCATTGATGATGACGATGATTTCGATGATGATAGTAATAATAACAATAAGGAAAAGACGGTGCTTGGAATAATCGTCGTTATCAATGTTAAACTGAAAACTCTTTTTGTTGTAAGAATGGTTTAAATTTTTACTGTGGCCATGCCCACAAACGAGGTTTTCCTGGCAGTTGTTCTCCTGGGATGGAGCTTCCTTCCGTCCATGTTGACCAGAGAGAGAGAGAGAGAGCGAGCGAGCGAGAGTAAATCTAAATGGGCGGCTTTATCAGCTTTATGGGCAATAACTGAGACATATTCAGTGAAAAGAACAAATGTTTGACCAGTTTGGACGATATATAAGTTAAAGGACGGTGCCTACTACTGGCAAAGGTATTTTGCGCGGTTTACTGAATATTCGGGAAAAGCAGATCTTAAACAAGTGTTATTGAAATCCAAAAAAATTGGGGGTAACCACGCATTTTTCGAAGATAATTAATCAACAGTATTTGTAAAATGCTTTAAAATACAAAGCGATGTAAGGTGTTTTTTTTTTCCAAATTGAAGCTTAATTATCTCTGAAAAAATGCGTGGTTACCTCCAACTTTCTTTTTGGATACCAAGAGCACTTGCTAAGTTCGGCTTTCTCCGCATAGTTTTGAACCGCGCAAAAATATCCATTATCCGTCATTTAACAGTTCTATGCCAGACCCCACTATAATCTAAATAAATCTTCAGTACCCTGCGCGACACTTAGCCGCAAATTCAGTTAGAACCGAAAACGTACGACGAGCGATCCCGTCATTTATTGCGGAAATTTTGACGTTCGGTTGGTGTTAGTTTATGAAAGATACGTTAATTTCAACGAACTACTAATATCTGAGAGCATTTCTTATTTCATGCCCCATTTGCCTTAGTCCTTCGCTTCCAAAGTCTGGGTAGCACGAGACAGCGTTACAGGTCTTACAATGAAAAAACGTGGAAAGAGCTATTTTACTTGCAGTGCTACAAGTCATATTTTGTCTTGAACATAAGGGCATAGGACGTAGAAGGACGCAATGAAACTGGAAGACACCCTCTCAAATTAATCCTTCGAGTATGATCAAGTTCTATAAAGCTCTGCTTGGCAAGGCCTCCAAATACCGATACATTTAGCGGAGACTGGAAATGGCAACCCTTCATTCACAATCCTTAAAATGCGGTAAAATTTTAATTGGTGAAGACCTCGGAGTTACGATCTTAGCAATGAGAATATACAAATTAAACGAGAAACCGAATGAAAAAGTCACCGCTCGGAAACTGATCATCAAAGGCAACAAAAAGATGACCTTATACATGTAGTTTTATTCTACTTTGAAAAGGATTGGACTCCCTCTTACTCCCTTCATTCATGACTTAACCACGGGCAACCAGGAAACTCGCAACCCAAGAATCAAAAGTGGAAGACATTCGTCTCCGAAACGCACCTTGAGCATGCACCTGAAAACCTGTCGACACTGCATCTCAACTGATAACATTGAAAACGAACTAAATTTTCGAAAATTTGGTTTTATCAACGGAGTTAATCATGTAAATTGGCCACCGTACAGAGATTCTAAAAGCTGATGTTTCGAGCGTTAGCCCTTCGTCAGACGAAGGGCTCTGACGAAGGGCCAACGCTCGAAACGTCAGCTTTTAGAATCTCTGTACGATGGCCAATTTACATTATCAACTCCGTTGATAAAACCAAACAAATAAAAAGTTTTTGTATACTACTTCCCCACCGACGCAGCAACACAGTTTCTTTAGAAACTACCCCCTTCATAAATTTTCGAAAATTTCTTTCAACATGCAATAGATACAACACAATTTGAAAAAAAACAAGCAGCGATATCCCACCTTATGCTAAACAATGATCGACATGAAAGAAATAACGTCGATATACTGATTTATTTGTAGAAGATTGTGCCATTTTTCGTATGGAGAGCTGTTATACTAAAGAACAACTAGTAGATATTTTCTGATAGCGATATTGTTATTATTATTAGTCTTTTGTACATTTCCATTTTTCCTCTGCTTCCAAAGGCTGGTTGGCATGTGACAACATTACAGGTCTTACAGTGACAAAACGTGGAAAGAGCTGTTTTACTTGCAGTACTACAAGTCATATTTTGTCTTGAACAGAAGGGCATAGGACGTAGAAGGACGCAATGAAACTGGAAGACACCCTCTCAAATTAATCCCTCGAGTATGATCAAGTTCTATCAAGTTCTGCTTGGCAGGGCCTCCAAATATCGATACATTTAGCGGAGACTGGAAATGGCAACCCTTCATTCACGATACTTAAGGTAAAATTTTAATTGGTGAAGACCTGCGAGTTACCATCTTAGCAATGAGAATATGCAAATTAAACCAGGAACCGAATGAAAAAGTCACTGCTCGGAAACTGATGATCAAGCGCAACAAAAAGATGACCTTATAGTTTTATTCTACTTTGAAAAGGATTGGACTCCCTCTTACTCCCTTCATTCATGACTTAACCAGGGGCAATCAGGAAACTCGCAACCCAAGAATCGAAAGTGAAAGACATTCGTCTCCGAAACGCACACTGAGCATGCACCTGAGAACCTGTCGAAACTGCAGCTCAACTGATAACGTTGAAAACGCACTAAATTTTCGAAAAATTGTACCATTTTTCGTATGGAGAGCTGTTATACTGAAGAAAAACTAAGAGATATTTTCTCATAGCGATATTGTTATTATTATTAATCTTTTGTACATTTCCATTTGTAAATGGGAATGCAAATAAATAACTGTTATTGTTGTCGTTGATTTCACAAATATGTTTCGGCTTTAAGACCGTGAAGAAAATATGGGGTACCACCACGGTTGTAAATTGAAATCCTTAGGAGCAATAAAAATGCAGTAAAAGTCTCGATTAAGAGCTGGAAAACAATTGAAATCCAGGTATTGTACTTATATTACAATCTCTTTCGGATTGAGGCCAAACTGATCATGCAATGTCATTTGGTCAAGTTGCGAAGTGCCCAGGATCGGTTGAGCTTGTAGCTTCTCCAAGATATCAATCTTGCTACCCTCAGCAACCAAAACTTGATTCAGTTGCAAATAGTTGCATAAACACCATTGTGAATGTACAAGATTTTTCAGAGAGCATTGCAGTTATCAGGCAACATTTTAGGGACACGTACAATAATATCATCATAACATTGTCATAAGTTAAGTGCTGACCTTAGCTTTTGCTCGAGGTTTAGCCGGTTCAAACGGCAAGGCTAGTAACTTGAGTTTGAGACCAAAACAGCCGAATTTAGCCGCTGCAGACGACTGATCTGTTATTCCCTGAATTATCATCAACCGAACAATATGTCATTCAGTGTACCGAGCAAATATCGCTGAAGCGTTTCAATTTCAATACCGAATGAAAACAAAGGAACGAATCAATTAAAGACATGCTAACTGATTAGGTCGTCTTGCGGCGGAAAAAAAAGGAGGATTTTGAAAATAAGCCGATGAAAGGAAAGGGAGCAAAACTGATTTTACGCAGAGGCCCTTGCACATGGATCAATAACGTATTGCATGCCTCCGACCTTAATGAAAAGTTTTGAAAGACCAGATAAGCCGGATATGTTTGTTTTCAGTAAATTAAAATAAGGTTGATAAAAAACCAAAATTCATTGGCCAATATTATTTAGTGACCTTTAATTTTTTGCACCAACTGCAAAATCTTATTTCTGGTGAAAAATGAACAATGCCGCGGGATATGGAGATATCTCTCGTTATTGATCTGACACCCTCTAAAACTTAAAGCAGGGGCTACGGTTTCTGCCTTTACGACAGCCTGACTACGGAATATTTACAGCAGTGCGTGTGTCAAAGCTGTCTCGGTAAACTTGTTCATCTTTTATTCTGTTGAAATTAGACTTCTGTGGTAGTTCCACTCCATCAGTTGCTACCTCGATTGAGGGGTTTTTTCAGTGCTGCTGCTTTCAAGGTGATATTAAATTGCTTCTTGAAATACAATGGGTAAAGAAAGTGTAATATTCTGTATCAGTAACACATGAGTGCAGTTGAAGCCTTGTTTTCCTCTTATGAGCACGTTTATGCTGATATGGTATTTAGTCATCTTCAGAGTGTGTGATGACGCTGCAATTGTTAATTGTTTCGCTTTAAAAACCTTTTACAGTAATTGTCGCCAGCTATGATTTTAAAACGTTTTTAACGCTTACAGTGGGAGTGTTCAATAATTAGTCAGTAGGAGATCATCATGCATCAGTGCATCTGATCACAAATTGGACATGACATGCAACAGGCATTACACCTCCACTCGTTGCAGATTTTAAAATTCTGACTTTTCTCTTGCAAAATAACGCCTTTCGATTCCAACCTCTTGAATGGGTTAAAGCCAAGAGGAAGAGATTCAGGCACAAAATTTGAGATTAACTGAAGCGTTAAACTCCGCCTTTTAAGATCATTCGCCAAACCATTGCCTCTACACTACTTGGCTACCGGCCCGGAGGGGGTACTCGATATATCCCTGGGTGGGGAGGTGCGGCGCGGCCCCTCATACCCTGACCCTGTTTAAGACAAATATCGCTGATTTTCCTACCCATTTTAAGACAGAATTCCGATTTTTGATACCCTGTTTAGGACATTTAACCCAGTTTAAGACAAAAATTGATAAATCGATACCCTAATTAAGACAAAAAATGGTAAATTCGATACCCTGTTCAAGACAAATTCCCGGAAAAAAAAAGCATACCCTGGCTGGCCGCACGTCCCCATTAAGCCCTTATAAGGGAGTACCCCCCCGGGCCTACCAGCTACTTCTTCAGTGTGAATTTGGCATGTGTGTTATCTCTGTCAAATTGCCGGCCAGTCGCAGCAAGCCCAAAAGCAATTGCACATTTTCCCACGCTTGGTTCATTGTTGGCCTTTATCTTAGGATAAAACGGGGCAAACACCCTCTGTCAATAGGGTATCGGACTACTGAGGACGTGAACAAAACAATGACATGACACATTCAGAACACTGTGATGAAAAAAAGGCGTAAGGAACAATGTGCCTTTCTTTTACTACGTCAATTCTTTGATTTTGTTGTTATTTTTCTATTTTATGCATGCTGGAGGTAAACCCGGCAATCAATCATCCAGTTAAAGGTCAGGGTATAGCATTTTAATTGCTATGAAATTGCAAAATAACTGAAACATGTAGTCTAGCTTATTGCAATCTCTTTTTAAAGCGACCCAGTGAGTTCAAATGCAAATTTCATTAATTGGTTTCTCCGTTACGTACTTGCCGCCATGATGAATAAAAAAAGCAAGAGATGTCTTAATAGATCGTTTTCACTGTCACGCAATAAAAAAATAAACTTGAAAACCATCCAGTGGAAAAAGTCAAGAATTCGTGATGTTGTAGAAGATAAATGAAGAAGACACTTCTCCAAGTTTTAGGCCTGTCCGTTTCCCCAAACTTCAGATATTCGTCGAAATGTTTCGCAGAAATTTACAGAGCCCAGTATGAAAACGCCATGTTGGTGCACATCTGTGGTGCACCAATATGGCGGCCGGAAAATAGTGTCAACATTTGTAACTTACTTTGGCTATCTAGGCGAGGGATCATCTGTACTGAACAGACAGCTATTTACTTAAACACTTTTCCTAATGCTTTAAATTCTAAAAAGGCTCAAAACCATGAGATAAATATATATTTGTCAATAAACGTGATCGTCGCCTCGTGTCACGCACCGCTATAACTCAGAAATTCAAAATGCTCTGGTTTCCAAACGAAGCACGCTATTGAGCTTTAAAATTGCAAATGGATACAAATTTACCACCTCTTATGCCTGATGAGGATAAAAACTTTCGTGATTCTTTAGTTTTGGATTTTAGAAAATGATGACGTCACGTGAAAACGATCTATAGGAAGCTTATAAGCAAGTTATTCCAGTCATTCCGCGATTATTTCACGTCGTTCGGCATGAAAAGCGTAAACCCACTTTCCAGAAATAAATGGGTCATTTTCTAGTTCATGTCTGCCTTCTCTTCAAAGCGAGTCCAACGAAGGTTTTGTGACGGTAATTAGCTCTACCTTGCATACAGTATAAATGAAAACTAATTTTCCGGCATAAGAAAAACTTCGCACCTAGAGTCGCTTTGAAGAGGACAGGAACTCAGAAATGGCTTATTGTTGCCCCTGTTTTGCAAACAACCTCAAAATTAGCCGAGGCCTCAATTTTTCCAGTCATCATTACCTCGTTGTCACGACGAGAATGGCAAAGAATGAACCAAAATCTCTCATAAATGTAAAGCGCACGTGTGTCACGTATTAAAACATAAATTGTTCTGGATCATTTGTCCTTTGCATTCTTTCTCGCGTCAACGGCTTCATTGCTTACGTCTGACTTACACTTCGTCATTGTTATCTGTGTTTTTAGAAATCGATTGCAAACCAGCTATTCAGGGGAAAATTAGTTTTCATTCATATGGAAAGTACCGACGAGACCAACTTTGAAAAAGAGCATTAAATCGGTAGACCGTGGTAGACTGCAGTAACATCTCCTTCTGGAGGGTGTTGAGAAATCTTTGACTCACTCGGCGAAGTAATGCTGGAGATTAAAATTGCCATAGAATCTTACATAGGTGCGAAGTTAGGACTTGCTTGAGCCAAGTTCAGCTTCAACTCCAGCTACAAATTTAGCTTCAACTCTAAGAAATTTCTTTTTCAACTGTTTTCTCATAAGATAAAGTTAATTTAAGGACGGTGCCTACCATTGTTATTGCGCACACTTTCTGCGCATCTCGAGATACTCGGATTTCCTATCGGTGATGCTTACTAATACAGGGATATTTTTGCGCGGTTTAAAACTATCCGGAAAAAGTAGATCTTAGTAAGTACTCTTGGTATCCAAAAAGAAAATTAGGGGTAACCATGCATGATTATTCATGTATTTTCGTTGAAATATGCGTGGTTACCCCCAATTTCCTTTTTGGATTTCAATAACACTTGTTAAGATCTACATTTTCTTGCATAATCACACAAAGGGGCAAAAATATCTTTAATTAGTAGGCATCGTCCTTAAGTTCCAGTAAATAAAATAAGCTACAAAGATATAACGTAAACCTAAATTCGACACTTTTCAATTCATTAGTATATCATAATCGAAAGAGAACGCGTATAAGACCATATAAACCTGTGCAAACCTCAGTTTGCTGAGAGAGCGAAGGAACCGGCAGAATGGAAAAATAAGAATGAACGGTAAGTTAGGTTTACGTTTGTTCGTAGGCCCATCTCAAACTTTGAGCTTATAAATGCTAAAATAAGCTGTAAATGTAGACATAAACTTCACTTACCTCTACGTACAGTTGTCCACGTCTTTTTTGTGCAATCGGAGGGCAAACTGTGTCCGTTTTAGGCGGGTTTGTGGCTTTCTTTATTTGGGGAAATGACAACCTGGAACTAACGACATTGTAAGAATTCGAAAGCCACAAACCCGTCTAAAACGGACACAGTTTGCCTTCCGATTGCATAGAAAAGACGAGGGCAACTGTATGTAGAGGTAAGTGAAGTTTATTTCTACATTTACAGCTTATTTTAGCATTTAAAAGCTCAAACTTAATTTTCCCATACAAAGTCTATAAAGCGTATACCGAGCTTGGGCTGCCTTTGGATCCAAAAACCAGTTTCTGACAACTAAGAATGAAACCCAGTTCTCAAAAGACGCTTTTATTGAAATGAAAAAACCTAAACTGACAAACGGTGCATTGCATTAAAAAATTGGACGTTTCCTTCTTCAGTGTTATCAACGACGCGTTATCGTGCTGCCAGATATAGGTTAAATTGCAGTGAAGAGCTGTGGTCTGAAGAAAAGAACTAAGCGGAATTCGAAGTGCAACAAAGGTCTACAAAGGAAGAGAGCAACCTACTTCTCCTTCCCGAAAGCCTTTGCGGGCTGCTATTTGTTGAAAAAAATGGGAGTCTCACTCTGTATCTTATCTTTCTCATTGGCACAGCAAGTAGGGTTACTTTGTTTGAAATATTTTATCTTTAGCCGATTTGTCTTTTTTTCTTATCAGTCATTTCATGCAATAAATTTGCTAAAGAAGAAAGCCACGCCCGATATCGATATATCCAGGGCAGTAATCAAATACGATTTATTTTTCAAACCAATTTTTGGGAGGCAGTGCGCTTGAGATTCGGAAATCCCGGGTTCAAGACACGTTCTGACCGTTCGCTGAGTTTGTTCCAGGTAGTCCCTGGTTCAGTTTCCTGGTTGCACTTTTAAATAGTCAACTGGTTTGCCTCCGGCCAGTTGGGATTCTTAAAGTTGGTCCGTTCAATGCTCGGAGATATTAGCTATTAGCTACTCTAAAAACGCGAGGGTAAATAATGATACTTACATAAGGTGTGGCCAATGTTGATATAATAGCTTGCAAGCTGTCAATATGACGTATGCTTTTTAAAAATTCATTCCAACCTGTTGTATTATACATGAAACCACTGTCCTGCAAGGTAATTCTTTACTCTGATTTGGGTGTAAAATTTCAAAATGCGGCAGAAAGTTCTTATTACATTATTCAACTTAAGTCAGGTTCTTTTAACGTTTTACTTGCTTTTTCTCTCTGAGAGGACACATGCGACAAACTGCTACCTGTTACAGTTTCTCTAAACTCATTTTTATCTCTACAGTATCAGTTGCAGTTAAATGTACAAGTTTGCAGTATCATCAATTGCAACAGACCGGTGTTCCATTGAATTTAAACAGGTATCTCGCAAAAGACTTTCACGCGCATTGATACTGTTTCGATCAGCCGGCGCTGCCCTTGTATATACTCCAAATTCTGGCCGCGCCTTTCTAAATTTGCACGAGTGAAAAAAATTCGCTCTTCTACATGTCAAAACAAAAGAAACAAGCAATTCTTAGACTACTAAAACTTACTATAACACAAGGGAGTAAAACCTTAAAAGCAGACTTTGTTGATTTTTTCCAGCGAAGAACGCGTTCTTAAAGAAGCTCCAAGGTATTCGATGTGATTGAAAAGTGACGACACCTTCTATCAATGATCTAATGCATTTAGTTGGATGTCGAACGCAAAATATATAGAGGTAATTTATTTTAAGGACTAACTCTAGCTAGCCGATAAATTTACGCTTTTTTAAACAATTATTTTAATAACAAATCAGTTGCCTTTACCTTAACCGTCGCTTAGCAGTTTCAGTCAACTCCTCTCTGTCTGCTTCAGGTCACTGGATAAGCCACGAAAAGCAAATGGACTACATTTAAGTTCTTGAAATAGGCTCCAAGCCAAAATTTATTAAACCGCAACACACACAAATCCTCTTGATGCCTATTACACGCTGAGTGCTAAGCAGGTGCTAAACATTGTAACAGGTGACGCCCGCATGCGTCTTTTCTACTTGTCAGCGGTTGTCACTTCTCAACCCTTCCCTTCAGTCAAGCAAGACAGTTGTCAAGTAAAAGATTAGAGTCAGTGGGTCATGTTTCGAGATGTTCGGGACTATTCGTCCTCAAATCCTGGCGAACAAACAGAGAAAAAAATCCGTCGCACTCTGCTCTTGCAGAAGTTGAGAAGTTCAGACTTTTCAGTTGATAAGAAGAAAGCCAATGTATCATTCACAAGCAAAGTGAATGTTTCCTTGTTTGTAGGAGGTTTAGTTAATTCATTAAGAGGACCGTAAAAATTCTCCGCTCTTCACCACAGTTTAGCCCTTCGATAAATCATAACTCCTCTCAGCTGCCATCTTTTCGTAAGAGTTAGGGCAGTGTAAAGAAATGGAAGGATATAACCTTTTTTCGTATACGGCTTAACGCAGGAGCTAATGACTTGCCCAGTGAACGCCATAAACAAAAACAAACATCGCAATTAACATGTTGGGAGCAAATACCACCGATGATATAGTTGTTTTTTCGCCACTAGGCAATAGTTAACGACAATTGCCCGAAGTAGAGGTGGCTAGCGCTGGATATTTACCGAGCCGCGAAGCGGCGAGGTTAATATCCACCACTAGCTACCGACACTGAGGAGAATAGCTAAAAAGAGCAAGGCTGAAATAACGGTGAAGGAGTATATTGAAAAAAGGTATTGAAAAGGCAGTGTCTTTCGAAATATTGCCTTTTTAAATATATTCCTTCACCGTTATATCAGCCTTGCTCTTTTAACCTTTTTATAATATTTACATCGCTGATAAGGTCCTTCACCAGGATCCGGTTCTTCTGTTTTGTTGCGCTGTTCGTTGCTTAGAAAGTTGTACTGAGGTGAATAGTTATTTTAGTGTATACTTCAACAGTGAGATTTTATAGCACAAAAAAGATGATTTTAGCTCATTTATTGCTGCAACGATTACAATATTTTCGGGCGAAAATCACGACGGAAATAGTTAACAACTATTCACCGAAGTGGAGGTGGCTAGCGGTGGATATTTACCGAGCCGCTTCGCGGCGAGGTAAATATCTAACGCTAGCCACCGACACTGAAGTGAATAGTTGTTTTAGTATATACTAAAACAGTGACATAATATACAGCACAAAAAATTAATTTGGATGTTTTCTTCACTTGTCACGGATGCAAATCGGGACTCCATTTTTTTCCCGAGTTGCTCGGAGGTAAATAGCACAGGATATTCGGAGTTTGACGAGCCAATCAGCGCCTGCGTTCAACGCTATCCACTGTTTTAGTATATAATAAAAAGGATATTCGGAGTTTGAGTACCCAATCAGAGCGCGCCTTCAACGTTATCTTAGTGAAAACTACGCACAGGCACCCTAGCCTAGACTGAAAATGAGGAAAGACCTGGGCTCCCTGGGATCGGGAACTAGAGTTCCAGACCTCCCATTTAGGCGTTCAAGATGGCGGTGTACCATGGTGAGTTTGTAAAAAATCATTCGAGTTCGAGCCCGTTTTTAAGATAGATACAAGTCCTTCTAAGTTTACTTTCCAGCAAAAAAATATTGTATCTGTCCTTCTTAGTAGACAATTATTGGTGGATGATAATTTATAAATAACGTAACTCTAGGAAAGAAGTGTATATTCAAGAAGAACTCTGAAAATCCTCCCTCCCGAAATGTTAATTTCGTTACCTCTGGTTGGATTTAACATCATTTTCTATTGACAAGTCTAGCTTTGAGATGTTGGAAGGTTGAAGTATACTGTATTTAACTTGGTATGCCGTAAAGTTCGTATGCAAATTGCATTTATTGTTACCAGAGGCGACTGGCTGCTCTCATTAATTATTCACATTCACGAAAACATGCCAAAGCAAATTAGCAAAAGACTGAACTATTTTAAAATATTTAAATGCACACCCCACGACCTGTCAAGCCGAAATCAAGTCGAAATATATTCATGATTCACAAGATGGCGACTCAGTTCCCAGGATGTTTCATCGTCTCTCTTCACAATGGGGACTGGAAACGAAGCTGTTTATTTTCATCTGGATGTTTGTTCGACCTGACATTTGACATTTCTGGGTTTTCCTCCAGTCGGCAAAATCTGGCATCGAGAATTTTTTTCCAGGCTTCGTCATGCTCCCAGTAGTGGTAGATGAGGTGAAACGGTTTTATTCAGAGCTAAATTTAAAAGAGCCCGTGGTTCGGAATCCTTTCAAAAGTTGCGTGCGAATTCCTTGGCGAAAGAAATTCGAGGTAAACTGGTTTTGTAATAATTAATATTGCCATGCTATAGACGCTTTTCATTTTGCGTTTACTGAGAGCTATATAGGCATATGGATTGTAGGAATTACGCTCTAAACGAACGACGCATGGTTTACGTAAGTTTGCAATGCGCTTTTTTGTTCTTCGGTGAGCTACTGTAGGACGTGTTCTCCTTCCAATTTTTGCATACATGTTGGCGTCGGTTTTCGATTGTTTCATCTGGTCAATGTAATGTTTGACTGTAATTCCCTCCCGGCCACCATATTTCGTACACTTTTAGCAAATGCAATGGCCTTGAAAATATTCTCAGGCCAGTATGGTATTTTTCTATATTAATTTTTATACAATCGATTCAACAAAAGTTACCTAATAGTGTGTTACACTTGTAAGGATTGTCTTGAATACTGTATTTTAGATAAGTTTAAATTTAGTAATCCTTAATTAAATGATGGTTCGCTGCAAACTATCAACGATATTGTTGAAGTGTTGTCAGTAATGCATTACTCTTCGCTTAGAGTTCATTTGTAGTTTTTTTTTGTGTGACACTTGCATAAATAGTTTCCAGTAACATTGGAATTCTTAGTAGGCTCACCAAGCCACATTAGGATGAACAATATTTGAGAGACTTTTTGTTGTAAAAATAGTCCATGTAGTTGTTGTAATTTTATTCTTGGTACTTTGATAGTAAATCATCTTCCCCCC
>NC_090892.1:53957145-53959645 GCF_036669925.1 Montipora capricornis | reverse complement strand
AATTACAAAGCATCAGAGTTGCATTGCAATAAATACATGTAATATTATTGAAGATGGATTTTATCTTCCTTTTCAGGTTATTATTAACTATTTTACTTTTGTGTCAGCCAAGTAATGTTGCTGAAATTGAGGTGAGTTACTTGGCCCATAGAATTATTAGTGAAATAAACCATTAGAACTGTGGGTTGTAGATGAAAGTGCAAGGATCACTTCTCTCAATTTCAACATTTATACTACAATATTGAGATGGTGAGACCTGCATCAAAGAATAAAGAGTATTTTACACTAGCTTTGCTTTAGCATTTAAAAACTGAGCAACTACAGTGGAATCCTGTTAATTTGACCACTTTCAGAACTGAGAAATTTGGTCTTATTAACGTGGTGATCATACATGTAATACCAAGAGAGGCTCAAATTACAACTGCAAAGCTGCAACCTTTTTAAACCATACTCTTGCTTATCATATATCATATCATACATCTTCATTTACCCTCAGATTTTTTTTTAGAGTAGCTTGGTGTAGCTAATATCTCCGAGCATTTACCCTCCCAACCATGATACACCACAGAAGACAGACTCCTGTAAATTAAAATCTTTTAAGTTACATGTAATTGACAACAAAACCGAGTAAAAGCAAAGACAATTTTCAGTTCTTTGTTAACAAAGAAAAGGGCTACATGTATCTATAATACTGAAATTTATTGAATAGCTGTTGTCAATTTGGTAACTTGCAATGCTTTACACAGTTCAATATTACAAAATTCAGAAATTTAGTTCAAATGGGTTCAAAAACGTCTGTGAACTTCTGTTGGCTTTGTCTTTGCTTAAGCCAATCACTTTTCATGCTAGCAGTAACTTTTGTGAGTTCATTTTCAGTTTTTATATTGATTGGTTGCAATAACAGGATACTTTTATGAAGAAAATAACTTCTGAGGACTCCAAAAGGTAGTCGGATTAACAGGATCTTTGATGAAAAAATGGGTGGCCTTTTTTTGGATTAGAAGACTTCTTGTAACTAGGTAGTTGTATTAATTGGGAGGTCATATGGTGGGCTCCCGCTTAAAGGAAAAATTAATTTTATCTTTTAATCTTCTATTCTTTTCTTACAGTTCTTACCAGTTTGGAATCCTACAAAAGAGGTATTAAAAATGAGTAGCACGTTTTTAGAGGAATTGACAAGTTGTTGAAGTCAAATTCTTAAGCCAAACTTTGAAATATATGGCTAACAAGTGAAAGTGTTTTGTATTTCAGGAGAAAGAGAATCCAAAAGTTTATGCTGAACATGTTAGACAGTATATGGCAAGGTTGGTTGGAATCCAGGTGTCAACCTCATTTTTTCTCTAGAGATAATCAAGTCTGGCCTGATTATTCCGCTCGTCTCAAAGCACAGGACAAACTTTGTTTGTCTTTGACAATGTGGTGTTATCCTAAGTGTTGATTTGCTTTGAGGAGGTGTTCCAAGGGTTGTCGGCCATTCTTTAGTGCTAATTTCCAAAGCTCTTTTTTATTTTTTTATTTTTCATTTAATTTAGTTGTGATTACCGTGATATTTATTGGTGATTTACCTGCCTTAGCATTTTAATCATTGTTGAGACTAAAAGCACTTCTATCTGTGAGATTTTTTTGAAGATCAAAATTCAAAAAAATCTTGGTTTTACATGTCAATGATTTGACTTTGCATCAGTGGAGGGTGTCATGGCCGTATATAAATGCAAATTTGGATTGATCGGCAGCCATATAGCCACTAAGTAGTTTGCAGAATTCACCAAGTACCCTTGAAAATTGATGTTTTTTTTCCAGCAAGCCAGTGAGATGGTGTATTGTGGCTGCATTGCATGTATTTCACAAAATTTGTTGCCTATCTAGGTGTCTGAATGTGCCAGTCACAGGTCACTCCTTTGAAGATGCACTTTTGATGACCAAAGCTGCTGCGCTTGGCCTCCCACCAGACACTGGAGTCATTGAGTTTTGTAATACTGCTGGCAAACTAGGGTATGCCACCATAGAACAATTAATAATTCAGCCAGTGTACATAATAATATTGTTTCATACATCACAACATGAATGCCCTGTTGAATCATTACAAAGCTCGGGTAGCGTGGTTTAATGTGATTGGTTAACAAACTTAAGTGAAAAACTGTGTATCATGGTCAGCAGTTTTGCCACACATAACAGTAATGATAGTTGAAGTTAAAATTGCTTCAGCCAATAAAAGGTTCCTGGCAAGAAATTTCCAATATGTGGTCTTGTTTGTTTTTTAAATATCAGCACATTTAAGTTGTGGAAATGACTTACCCAAGATGTATCATGAAAAAAGGGCCTTGCATCCATTGGGATGAGAAGCAGGCTTTTATCCCTTGCCCTCAATGTACATGTATTTGTCCCATTTGCCAATTTTTCTGCATAATATTATATTATTAAGGCTTGTTCGATTGACCCTATTATGTGGAGTGATGATTTAAAATGGTATGTCTGGTGTTTTGAAGCAACAAGGAAAGCA
>NC_090892.1:53949645-53952145 GCF_036669925.1 Montipora capricornis | reverse complement strand
GTACCTGTTCATGTAAACGCCTTGCAATAACATTTTTAACCGATTTTAGTGCTAAGGTCTTGCTGGTAATTCATTTGACTAACACTGTCCGTCAGGTTTTGCAGGAATACAGCAAACCAAAGAAAAGAGTCGTTGTTGACAGTAATTTTAAAGACATCCTTGAAAGTATCTTACAGACAATTGACAACACAGATTATGGGAATCATAATGTGAGGAGTAGAAATGGTGAGTGTTGCGCAAAAGATTAATTAACTTTCTTTGTTTGCAGACAATAATTTATACCCTCCTTACTCAAACAGGCTTCCTTCAACGAGAATCTCTGTCCGACACGAAGGCAAATTTAAATTTAAGGAACTTCATGCACTGAATGTTGCATATGACGAAAAATTAGTAAACTAATAAATTACTTAAAATCAAGAAAGCAAAGCAGCAATGTATTAATATTCTTATTAACTGCCACACACACAACAATCGCATCGTGAAAGAGACCAGGTAAATAATTCGAGGTCCTTAAGACGCCGCGGGTAAGCGCTGTCGAATTTAGCAAAGTCGAAGTTTAAAACTAGAACGAACACACAATTCCAAAAATTCTTTAATTTTGATTCAGGGCAGAAGTCGGCTTTGCCATACAATTACATCTAACATTGGGTTACGATGACGTGTTGTAGCAGAGTTAACTCTGGTTGTAGCGATGAACGTATCTACCATATCTAATGCTGAAATTGAAATCAGCCTCTCCAGAAATAACCTTTTCTCCTTTTCCTTATTTCTTTTGTAGAAGAGTTTCGAGAATTTCTTTCCCGTCACCATGAGCTGACAACGTTGCTTTCAAGTTTACCGCCTCGTGAAACGCATGTTGGATATCATGTGAGAGAGTCAAGACTCATCTAAAAGAAACAAATGTATAAAAGGGGTGCAATGGAGCAGTTATCAATTTGTTGTTGTGAAAAGGAAATTAGTTTTCTGTTCCGAGCTTACGCACTTCGGTTGTTCAAAAGGTGGATAACGCTATCCACCGGATAAATCACTATCCTGCGGATAAACACTAGCAAAACCCCGGGGGGGTACTCGATGTATCCCTGGTTGGGGAGGTGCAGCGCGGCCCCTCATACCCTGACCCTGTTTAAGACAAATATCGCTGATTTTCCTAACCATTTTAAGACAGAATTCCGATTTTTGATGCCCCGTCTAAGACATTTAACCCAGTTTAAGACAAAAATTGATAAATCGATACCCTGATTAAGACAAAAAATGATAAATTCGATACCCTTTTCAAGACAGAAATCCCGAAAAACATACCCTGGCTGACCGCACGTCCCCATTAAGCCCTTATAAGGGAGTACCCCCCCCCCCCCCCGGGAGCAAAACCAATTGCGTTATCCAATGGATAGTGATTTATCCAGTGGATAAGTGCTATCCACCCTTCGAACAACTGGGGCCTGGTGGTTTGCAACAAATCTCTTGAGACATAGGTAACAGTGATGTAATATCCAATTGCTGGTGGATGAACGACAGATGCTAATCTTTTGTTTTCGTCCATCAACATAGCGGCGATGACGCAACATGAAAACCACCTTAAGACTCTATATCCAGGTTGCGAAGCTGGCGGTATGGTTGGAGAGAGGCAAATTAAGCCGCGCGGAGAATGGGGAGAGGCGCTATGAACAGCGCCGGTTATAATTCCCTTTCCAAGTACACTAAAGAAAAAATCCCACAGCGCTCCTCCCCATTCTCCGCGCGGCCTATGCCTCTCGCGCCAACAATAACAATACCGCCAGCTGCGGCAGGCTATTCAATATCCTTCTCTATATCCAGGACCCAGCTGCTAAGCCTTTATTCCAAATATTTTGTGGCTGAATTGCATTTTCAATTTTTTTTTTTTTTTCAAACAGTGGGAACTGGTGAAGTAAGTACAATGTAGATACTGCTCACTCAACGGCGGTAAACGAAGATAAATGTTCTTTGTGTGTTTCAAGTTTGATTTTCCTCTAGCAATTAACTGAGAGAACAAGTCACGTGGATGGTCATCTCTCAAATTATTGAATATACCAGTTTTTTCTGCGAGTACATTTAATGAATGTTCCATTATTTAATTACGGAATTTAGAGCAACAAGATTTATTAATGTCGCATTTTTCTTAATGCTACCGGGTTTGTGAAACGGCAGCGATAATTCTAAATATCGGTCAGTGTAAAACGCAGACTGCAGACTGCAGACCAGGGGTAAAATGCAGACTGAGGTTATAACGTAACTGTTGAAAAAGCCCAAACCCCTTAGAAATGCTAACCCTAACCCTAACCCTAACCCTAATTAGGCCTTAAACAATATTTAGGCTTAACTGTTAGCATTTGTAATAGTTTAGGGCTTTTTCAAAAGTTAAATTATAACCTCAGTCTGCATTTTACCGCCGGTCTGCAGTCTGCGTCTTACACTGACCGGGCTAAATATGCAGTAATTATTTTACGTGCAACGAGTATCAGAAATATAATATTTATAGTGA